>NC_061114.1:112864952-113057863 GCF_002878395.1 Capsicum annuum
AATTAAAAGAGAAAGAAAAGTTGAAATATGAATAAGTATGATGTTGTTATTCATTATAGGGATCAACAACAACAACAAACTCAGTATATTCCCACATAGTGAGGTTTAGGGAGGGTAAGATGTACGTAGTCCATACCTCTACCTCTAAAGAAGTGGAAAGGCTGTTTTCGAATTCATTATAGGGATCATTTACGTAATTTAATCCATTGATCAAGGATAATTTTTTTTAAAAATATATCATTTAATAGCTGAAGGCTATTTTTATGAATATTTTTTATTTGGGGTCAAAACTTGAAAGCCACTTTATTTTGGGGCTATTTCTGTAGTTTTTCCGTATCGCCCTTACTAAGAATGAGCCCAATATTTATATCTTTTTATTTTAATTTATGTAACACATTTTGTTTTATAATTTGTTAAAAAATTGTCATTTTTTATTTTTAGAAATATTTTGTTTTTACGATTTTCGTTTTATTTTTAATAAAATGTTTTAGGATCACACAAACTTTAATGTGTATTTATACTTCAAATTTTTCAATAACATTTTTTAGTTATTTTATGCTTCTTTTATTTGTACCAAATAAAAATTAAAATTTTGATCACTCGAATCGTAGCTCATAACAGTGATATAATTTTTTGTTTGATTCCAATCATTTTGATCTCAATAAGCATACAATTTTCATACTCCCTTTTTGACATAGATATGATTGTTGCAAAGTACTTCATCCAACAATTTTTAATTTATGATTTTAAATCTATTTATCCTTGTTATTAAATATTGTTTGTAATCTAATACTTAAATAACTTATAGTAACTAATTAGAAGTGATATAGTAAAATTATTACAAAAACTACTTGTGAAAAAAAATAAGTGGGTCTCATATAAATTGTTAAGTTAATTTAAAATTTCAAGAGTTAACTTATCATTTTGTGTCCATTTTACATTTTTATGAAATATTATTAATTTCTAATGTTTAGATGACCTATAATAAATTAATTAGGGATGATACAGTAAAATCACGATACATGTCTTAGATGACTTATAGTAATTAATTAGAAGTGATATAATAAAATTACTTTAAAAAATACTTATGAATTTTTTTTAAGTAGACCCCATATAAAATGTCAAGTTAAATTAAAACATCAAGAGTTAATTATTTTACATTTTTATTAAATATTATTGATTTTTTAATACTTAAATGACTTACAATAGTTAATTAGGGGTGATATAGTAACGTTGCGGTTGAAGCAACTGAAACATGCATGTCATAGATAATTATTTTATTTTTTTTAATTAAATTAAATTTTTACAGCATAAATATCTTATAATAATTAATTAAAAATAATATAATAAAATCACGATTGAAGCAGATGAAGCAGAGATGTTGACCATGAGCTGAGCTGCGTGAGATAGACTAAAGGATAATCGAATTTGGAACTTTCGTAATCATAAAGCTTTACCCTATGAGGTTAAATCTTTTTATTTTGGGTCTTAGGGTTAAATCTTTTTATGTGAATTTAAATTAGTTAAATTATAAATGCCGGTATTTGGTATCTAGCATTAAATTGAAATTTTATAAGTTACAATTTGAAAGGTTAAATTTTATTGTGTTCCCTTCAAGATCATCTGATTAAAAATTTCTCTAGCATCTATTAACGAATAGTTGTTACAGGAATAAATAGTAATAAACCTTGAATTTTGAAATCATAGGTGTTCAACAGGTTTGAGCACCCATATTGACACCTAAAAATTTAAGATTTTGTCTAGAAATCAAATCACTCAACTATCTTTTTGGTTTCAATGGTGTTTTCTTACATCATATACCAATTTTTATACTGTGGGCGACAAAATTTTATTAAATTGAAATCCATACGAAATTTGAATTATGTTATATTTAAAATAGATTAGTCCTAAATAAATATTGCAGATTAATATAATTGGATTAATTATTTAAGTTCAAACATATATGGATTTAATTAATGTTCAAATTTTATTGGGCTAGCACTTTGATTTGGGCTACAAATGATGAGCCCACGCTGCTAAGCCCAAGATATTGTCATATTCTAGAGGCCCAAATAAGCGTTAGATGTCAAATAATGTGGCATTCTAAGTCAAGGGAAGGAGCCAATAAGACCATGCCACATGTCAAAATGATGCAGCAGACCCAATGAAATCAAAGCCTATAGAAGGCGCCACATCACTTAAATTTGATTAGGCAAAGAAAGTCTATCTTCATCATGACTCTTTCCTTTTCACAACTATAAATAGGAGTCTTATAATTTAGAAAAGGACCAACAAATCTAATAAGAAGCAAGAGAAAGCTTGTGAATCAAACACTGCAATTTCTCTATAAAGCTCAAACACTCAAATCCAGTTCATCAAGGTTCAAGATCAAGACCGCAAAATTCAAGAACAAGTTTAAAAGCCCTTGAATTCAAGCACAAGTCAAGATCAAGTCCATCAAATCAACAAATCAAGTTCAAATTCAAGATCAAGCTTTAAGCCCTTGAATTTTGAAAAGACGAATAAGAGGATTCATAGAGATTGTAACACTCACATTGAAATCAATGCATTGATTGTTGCAATATTTTTCTTGTCTTAATTATTTATTTTCAGTCTTAAAATTTTACTGTCCAACAAATTCTGGCATGCCCAGTGGGACGATCTCTACCTCTCATCTCAACTTTTCCAACTTCAAAGTTCAACAAAATTGAAATGACTTCCAAGAAGGTCAACTCTCAATCAGCTACTTCCAAGGCTGTTGATTCAAAGTTCTTTGCTGAAGTAGAAAGCATACGTAGTGTTACTTTCGGAAGCTTAGGAGCCATCACAAGGAGCAAGGCAGGCTTGCTAGGACAACAAACATATCTAGTGTCGTCCGCGCCAACTCTAACTTTTGGACCTTTAACCCTAAAAGGAATGAAGTCCAATGCAAGTGCTTTGGAAGGAGGAAACAGTGTGGCAGAATCGCTTAAGAAGACTCTAGCTCTACTTGAGTATTTTGGTTCCAAATAATCTAGCGCAAAGAGCGATGGTCATTCAATAAATGTGTCATCTCCACTTACACCGAATAAGCTGAGCACTTCAAAAATCAACTTATGCGATAATCCATGTTACTCTCCAATGAATCCGGTGATCATGCTCTCTAATGAATCCGGTGATCATGCAAACAATGGTCACTGGTGCCTCGTCTATAGAAGAGAAGCTTGCGAATCTGACAAAGATAATTAAGGGCCTGACTAAATATATTTAGAATCAAGATGCTCGAATTGATAAGATAGTGGATAGGATGGAAGGCCTAATAGACGAAGAGTCTAACTATGCACCTGGAAAATCTCCAGCGACTCACGAGACAGTACATTTTGTGAAACAAACACCACCAACTAAAGAGATACAAGTTTCTTCTGAGGGAATGATCTCGATTGAGCAATTGAAGGAATTCATTGAAGCAACACTCAAAGACAAGTATGATGTTGTCGCTAAGTCTTCCCTTGCATATTCCAAGCCCTACACTAGGAGAATAGATAACCTCAAAATTCCTGCTGGCTATCAACCCCCTAAATTTTAACAATTTGAGGGAAAATAGAACCCAAAAAAGTATTTTACACACATTGTTGAGATATGTAATAATTCTAAAACTTACGGTGACTATCTTATCAAACAATTTATTCGTTACCTAAAGGGAAACACCTTTGATTGGTATACGGACCTTGAGCCTAACTCTATCGATAGTTAGGAGTAATTGCACCATAAGTTCCTGGATCTCTTTTATAGCACAAAGCGTACAATGAGCATGGTAGATCTCACAAATACTCCGCAAAGAAAGGATGAACCAGTTATTGACTTCATCAATAGATGGAGAAATACGAGCCTAAACTGCAAAGACAGGGTCAGTAAAACTCTGCAATAGAGATGTGCATCCACGGAATACATTGAGATATTCTCTATATCTTGTAAAGCATTAAGACGAAATCTTTTGAAGAGCTAGTTACACATGCTTATGACATCATATCACTACTAGAAAGAGAGTAGCACCTATCCATGACCCTCGAAGGGGAAAGGATAAGCAGGAACCTAAAAAGTGGGGCAAGTTTGTCCCCAAAAATAACAACAAGGAATCTATGAATATTGATGTGTCTCCTGTGAAGGTCACCATGAAGGTGAGCAAAAAGCAAATCCTGAAGACTACTTCTCGAGCACGTCCAAATCAAAAGTTAACTTTAAAGGAGATGCAATAAAAGGAATACCCTTTCCTTGATTCTGATGTTGCTAAAATTTTTGATGACCTCTTTGAGCATAAGCTTATTGAACTCCCATAGATGAAGTAGCCCGATGAAGCTAGAAGGATTAGTGACCCAAATTATTTCAAGAATCATAGGATTGTGAGTCACCCTCTGGAAAGGTGCTTTATCTTTAAAGACAAAGTCATGCAATTAGCAAATAAGAAGAAGATCTTCTTTGATGATGAGACCACTAGTTCTCATTAAATCTCTATCACTTTTGGCTCGATCTAGTCTAAATATATGCCAAAGAACATAATGAGAAACTATTAGAGACTGACAAGTCTTTAGTTGATGAAGATAATGATTAAAGTTGGACTCTAGTGCCTAGGCGCAGAGACAGAAAGACGAGTTTGCGAAAGGAGTCATTCGAGCAGCCAACTAGAAAAGGATGGTGAAGAAACCCAAGAAATAAAAGTTGGTTAAACTTCTGAAGAAGATGAGGGTAATAGAGCTTCACCACCAAAAACCACTGTGTCTAGTAACGTTGGAAGAATTCTTATTAAGTTGGTTTCTTGAAAAGATCGCTCAAGTCAACCTTGAGGTATCTTGTTTTAATACTTCCAAAGATGGGGCAAAGGGTGAAAATCTACCTATGGAAGTTCCTTCATCTTCTGAAAAGCTTGCTGAAACTCTTGGCCAGGAGGCACATGTGTGTGATACAAAAATCACATTTACAAATAACAATCTTCTGCTTAAAGGAACTCGATATAATCGTCCCTTGTACATAGTAGGTCAAGTTCTAAGAAAGAAGATAAATAGAATCTTGATTGATGAGGGACCCGGAGTTAATATCCTGCCTATCCGTACCATGAAGGAACTTGGCATCACTACTGAGGAACTGACCGAAAGCTGTATAATGATCCAAGGATTCAATAAAGGGGGCCAGAGGGCCATGGGAGCTGTCAAGTTGGGGATTCGTATGGATGATTTTCAATCAAATGTATTTATGCATGTGATTAATGCCAAAACTTCATACAATATAATACTTGGTAGGCCTTGGGTACATAAGAACAAAATTATCTCATCCTCTTACTATCAATGCCTGAAGTACTTCAAAGGCGGAGTGGAAATAAAAATAGTTACCGATGATAAACCATTCACTGAAGCCAAGTCATACTTTACCGATGCAAAATTCTACTTAAAGAATTATGTTGTGAATGAGAAAAGGGTTGAAGATGTTGCCAAGACCAAATGTGATGATCTTGCATCTAAGAAGGTCGCGCTGACTGTAAAAAAGTCACCACCAGGAAGCCCTTCTTCACTTTGAATAAATAAAGCGTCGCACCTGTAAAAAAGAAGGCAACTCCTATTCTTTGCTATGTACCAAAGGTAAAGAAAGAGAAAGATCACCCATCTGATGCCAATATACTATGCTAAGGGGATAACGTTACCTATCTGGAGGATTGACACAATAAATCCATACCTATCTGGAGGATTGACACAATAAATCCATTCTTAAGACTACTTTGAGAGTCTATGGCTTAAAATCTGTCACTACATATGACAATCCCTATGAAGCGTACGAAAGAGGGCTTTGACCCAAATGCGTACAAACTATTTGTAAAGACTGGATATAATCCTAATGAGCTATCAAGGTTGGGAAAAATTTTATCGGAAGGTACAACCAGGCAGGCACATGAAGGCCTAGGATACACGTAGCCACCTTCAATTCGCATCTCTATAAGAAGGGCAGTTAGTAACTACATCACTACAGAAAAAGAGTCTACTGTATCTAACAAAAGGCCTTCTGTCTTTGACCAACTTGAAGAATCAACTATAAGAAATTCTGTGTTCAAAAGGTTGAGACCTCTAAATAAGAAGAAAAGCAACAGACATCAGAGAAGTCATCAAAGCACGATGATGCACTCTTCACTTAAAATTCAGAAGAATTTCCAAAGTTTGATTCCTTCTAAAATGAGGCGGCAGACAAAAATGGTGGTTTTATGCAACGAGCTGCTAAAATTAAAGTCTCATACTGTAGTTTATACCAAGGAACGTGAGGAAAATAAAGAAAGTATTGGCTTCTCATATCATGTTACGACCTAGAATGAGAAAGTTGTCTCATCTCAATAAAGGTTGATGAAGAGATAGAAGATTCTTTCTGGTGTTATCATATATCCATCAATGATGATGACCCCCAAGAGGAAGAAGATGCTGGATATTCTCCAATGCAACTTGAAGAAGGAGTGAAGGACACAATAGATCCCTTGAAATAAGTTAATCTTGGAACCGATGAAGACCCAAGACAAACTTACCTGAGTTCTTTTCTAGAGATGGAGGAGGAAATCTCTTATATGGACATACTCAAAGAATATGTGGATTTCTTT
Organism: Capsicum annuum; assembly: GCF_002878395.1. NCBI lineage: Eukaryota > Viridiplantae > Streptophyta > Magnoliopsida > Solanales > Solanaceae > Capsicum > Capsicum annuum. The sequence continues at coordinate 112,871,560 of NC_061114.1, forward strand.
GCTTGGAGTTACAAAGAAATGCCTGGATTAGATCCAAAAGTATCAGTCTATCAGTTGGAGATCAAGACGAGGCTCGTCCTATTAAGTAAGCCCAAAGTCACTTTAGGCTAGAGTTGGCTCCTTTGATTGAAAATAAAGTTAACAAACTCATTAAAGCTTGATTTATTTGCGAAGTAATATATCCCACGTGGGTTTCAAGTATTATTCTAGTACAAAAGAAGAATGACCAAATTTGAGTTTGTGTCGACTTTTGGGATCTCAACAACACCTGCCCTAAGGATGACTTTCCAATCCCCATACCAGAGTTGATGATTGATGACACCACTAGCTATGAGGCAATGTAATCCGTGGATGGTTCATCCAACAATAATCAAATCCGTATGGCACCAAAAGATGAAGAGCTCACTGTATTTAATATGACCAATGGTATTTATTGCTAGAAAGTGATACCTTTTGGTTTAAAGGACGTTGGCGCCACTTATCAAAGGGATCTGCAAAATATCTTTGGCATCCTGCTCCATACAAATATTGAATTCTATGTAGATGTTCTAGTAGTAAAGTCAAGAAAGAGAGGCAACCACTTAAAAGACCTAAGAATGGTGTTCAAGTTACTTAAAAAATGTCAGCTTAGGATGAATCCCTTGAAGTGTGCCTTTGGAGTTACTTTTGGAAAGTTTCTTGGCTTCATCGTGAGACACCGAGGAATTAAAATTGATCAAACCAAGGTTGATGTAATTTTGAAAATACCCGAGCCTCGAAACATTCATGCGTTAGAAAGCCTTCAAGAAAGGCTAGCATATTTAAGGAGGTTCATCTCAAACCTGGCTGAAAAATGTCAACCATTTAGTCTTATCATTAAGAAGGACACTCTTTTCGAATGGGACCAAGCTTGTAGTAATGCCTTTGAGAGTATTTAATCATACTTAATGAAGCCAACTCTACATTATGGCACAAAAGAGGTTAGTAGGAGCATCACTGGATCAAGAAAATAATGAAGGAAAAGATAAATCTCTTTACTATCTGAGCAAAATGATGACACCAAATGAGCTAAAGTATTCTCCAATCAAAAAGTTGTGTTTGGCATTGGCTTTCTAATTCTAAAGATGATGCAATACATTTAGGTTCATGTTGTTTGTCTTGTGTCTAGGGCGAATCCCATCAAGTTTCTAATGTCGAAACCAATCCTTAGTGACCAACTTGCAAGATGGTACCTTTAATTTCAACAGTTTGAGATTGTATATGTTCCCCAAAAGGCCATAAAAGGAACAAGCATTGGCTGACTTCTTAGAAGACCACCTGATACCTGAGGATTGAGAAATGAATGATGAACTTCCTGATAAAGATGCAATGGTTATTGAAGCCATACCCTCGTGGATGATGTACTTTGATGGTGTCGCACATTGAGATGGAGCTGGTGCCGATGTGGTGTTCGTCACTCCACAAGAAGAGGTTATCCCATACTTTTTTACCTTAACAAACCATTGTGCTAATAATGTTTCTGAATATTAGGCTTTAATACATGGACTTGAGCTGGCATTTGACATAAAACAACTGTAATTACAAGTCCTTGGTGACTCCTAATTAGTGATCAACATTTTTTGGAAAGCTATAAAGTCAGAAAGCCTGAGCTACGACCATATCATGATTATGCACAAAAGTTGATGGGGTGTCTTGGAGAAGTAACCCCCCAACATGAGCCAAGGAGTGAAAATAATCAAGACGATGCCCTAGATACTTTGTCCTCAACCCCAACTCTTCTAAATCAGATGCGAGTTACTATCCGCCAAGAATGGGTAGTACTGTCGATGAATGAGGATCTATAAGATAAGGTTGAATACCTTATTTCCGTGTATGAAATTGTAAAAGAATTTTGGAAACAACCTATCGTTGATTACTTATGTTATGTGATACTTCCAGAGGATCCAAGGAGAAGGACTGACATTAGTCGTCGTGAACCTCTCTTTCTTTAAAATAAAGATATGCTATTTAGGAGATCATTTGAAGGAGTACTCTTGCGATGTCTGGGAGAGGAAGAAACAATTCAAGCTTTGCAAGAAGTGTACTCAAGAGTTTGTGGATTGCATCAGTCTAGATTGAAGCTCTATTTTCACATTAAAAGGATGGAATACTATTGGCCAACGATAGTGGAAGATTGGTTGGACTATTCTAGAAGATGCTATGCTTGTCAACTCCATGCGAGTTTCATACATCAACCTCCTAAAGTATTACACCCAACTGTAGTATCCTAACTATTCAATGCTTGGGGAATAGATGTTGTTGGGCTACTACCAAAATCCTTTGGTGGACACTTGTACATCTTGACCGCAATAGACTACATCTCAAAATAGGCCAAAACTATTGCACTCAAGGAAGTAAAGAAAGAAAATATTGAAAACTTCATCCGCGTGAATATCATCTACTGCTTTGGAATCCCTCGATATATAATAATCGAAAATGGCAAACCATTTGATAATAAGCTGATGAATAAGATTTGTGATCTCTTTAGTTTCAAGCAACACAAGTCTTCTATGTACTATGCTGGCACCAATGGTCTAGCTAAAGCATTTAATAAGGATTTATGCAATCTATTAAAGAAAGTCATCTCCAAATCTAAACAAGACTGGCATGAACGAATGGAAGAAGCATTATAAGCATATAGAATGACTTACCGCACACCGACAAAAGCAACCCTTTATTCACTTGCTTTTGGAGTTGAAGCAGTCCTGCTATTTGAGTGTCAAATACCTTTTTAGAGACTGGATATTCAAGAAGGGCTCACCAATGAAGAAAATGCTAAGTTGCGTCTTGCAGTGTTAGAAGCTCTTGATGAGAAGAGACTAAAGGCTCAACAAAATTTTGAATGTTACCAAGCCCGTCTATCTCGATCTTTCAATAAAAGAGTTCGCTTGAGGTGCTTCCAAGTTGGAGATCAAGTTCTTACAGTAAGAAGATTATTACTTCTCGCAAGTCTGGGGAAAAATTCACCCAAAGTGGGATAGACCATATGTCGTACAAGAAGTATATTCAAATGATGCTTATAAGCTTGTTGATGCAAATGAAGGGAATATCAGTCCTATCAACGCCAAGTTCTTGAAGAAGTGCTATCCTTGAAGGAAGATGACACTCCTTAAGGTACGACCATAAATCGTACATTCACTCCTAGATTGAAAGAGTATAAACTATGTATGGTTTTAAAAAATATCTGCTAGGTTAAAAACCTCGAAAGAGGCGGCCTAGGCAAAAGATAGGACACAAAAAAAACACTCATCCAGAACTATGTCGTGACCTTATCCTCTTTACTGAGGTACTTAGGCACTTGGAATCTCATTTTGAGTTCAGTTGTATGAGTGTCAAAAAATATATTCTTGCAGTATCCACCATATGGATACAAAGTATGAAAATATTCTAATCTTGAACTCACCTTATGTATTGGTGGCTCAATAGGGGCAAACTCCAATGAAATATGATCTTCGTTCACATAAGATGAAGTTTCCAAACTCCCTAAATTTGGAAGTTGAGCAACTCAAAATGCTAAATTAGAGAGTGAAAGTTAACAAAATCTTCAAGGTTTTAGATCAAGGCCTCCAAACTTTCCATGTCTTAAGGTGGTAAAAATTTGTCCCTTTGCATTTTAAGATGGACTATCCTTACAAGGATCTCAAAATTTTTATGTCTTAAGGTGGACAAGATTTGTCCCTTTACACCTTAATTTGGTCTCTCACGGGTTTATCCTCAAAAGGATCTCAAAATTTTCATGCCTTAAGTGGACAAATTTGTCCCTTTGCACCTTAAGCTTGCCTATCCTTAAAAGAATCTCAAAATTTTAATGCCTTATGATGCACAAAATATTCCCCTTTTCACCTTAAGCTGACCATTGAAAAGGGCCCGTACTTAAAGAAGACCATTGCATAAGTGCATCAATGAAAGGGCCCATACTTAAAGAATATCATTGCATAAATGTATTCATGAAAGGGCCCATACTTAAAGAAGACCATAGCATAAGTGCATCAATGAAAAAGCCTATGCTTAAAGAATACCATTGCATAAATGTATCGTGAAAGGGCCTATACTTAATGAAAATCATTGCATACCATTGCATAAGTGCATCAATGAAATGACCCATACTTAAGGAATACCATCGCATGAGTGTATAAGTTAAAGGGCCCATACTTAAAGAATATCATTGCATAAAGTGCATCAATGAAAGGTCCCATACTTAGAGAAAACCATCGTATAAATGTATCGGTGAAAGGGCCCATACTTAAAGAAAACCGTCACATAAATACATCGGTAAAAGGGCCCATACTTAAAGAAGGCCATTGCATAAATGCATCGATAAAATAACCCATACTAAGAAAAGACCATTGCATAAATGCATTGGTAAAAGGGCCCATACTTAAAGAAAACTATTGCATCATCAAGCAAAATCTTTCGGTCTTAAGGTGATGGAGGTGAAGTTAAACTCTAACACCTTCAGCCTATCACACCTTTTTTTAACCAATATATATATATATATATATTTATATATATATATATATATATATATATATATATATATATTTTAAAGTTTTGAAAGGATTTTTATTATTAAGTGAAAAAAGGAATATTTGTTTCGAAAAAGGATTCTTTTACATTTAAACTCAGAGTCGCCACTTGACATAAATCAAGTGTGCCAAGTCACAGTTGGAAAATCCCTTTTCATAATGGTTTGAATTCTTAAAACTAATTTACTAACAGAGATTCCTACTAAGGAATTCTGTTGACAGAAGGAAAGATGTTAGGCACCCCTCGATCCCATGGTTCAACCACGGTCGCTTCGTGGAGTATATCGGCTAGTAGGACACTATGAAGTGAATACACCAAAGCAAAATCTTTTGGTCTTAAGGTGACAGAGACGAAGTTAAAATCTTACACCTTAAGCCGATGTCCACCATCTTCAAGTAAAATTATTTGATTTTAAGGTAATAGAGGTGAAGTTAAATTCTCGCACCTTAAGCCGATGTCCACCGTCTTCAACCAAAATTATTCGGTCTTAAGGTGATGGAGGTGAAGTTAAACTCTCGTAACTTAAGCCGATTGTTGCATATTTTCTTCAACCCTACCAAAAAAATATAGGGGAAATAATAAAGAAAGTAAAAACATAAATATAAGGGATGTTACCTGTCAGAGCGCGACGACTTTGAAAGTTGTATATCACTAACTTAGATTGAGACAAGATATTTTAATGAGAATAAATTTCTCAGAATCTATTTTGCATCAATCAAAATACTCTTTGGTGGTGATGGTCCCACATCAAGATATAAATTATTTGGTGAGGCAACGCAAATTTGGAATCCTCTGTCAGATAGCATATAAGATCAACTTTAAAAATTCATATAGAATAATCCAAGAAGTGTCAAAATTCAAATTTTGGATATGTTCTATATGCATGTTTCCTACATCTATATAATTAATCGGATCATGATTTTGATACTCCCACATTGAGATATAATTTTTTTGGTGACATCACATAAATCTGAAATTATTGATGCATCAAAACTCAATACTGATTTTGGGATAGTACCTAAAATAATCTCGAAGGTATTAAATTATGAATTTTGGATATACTATATATCTTTATCTCTAGTTTTACAAAAATCAAGCGGCTTAGAATTTCATCATTCCTGCTTCAAGATATGAAAGTTTTAGTAAAGACACGCAGATCTGAAGTTTTCAGCATGATAAAATTTTGGGCTAATTTCAAAAAATTATCAAAAATTATATTGAATAAATTTAAATTTGAATTTTGGATATGTTATAAATCTCAAAGTCTAGTTTCTAGAATATCAAACGGTTCATGATTTTAATATTTCTACAATAAGATATGAATTTTCTACCACTAATATGTTGTGCTAAAAAAAGTGGCGAAAATAAAAGAAAAGTAGGAGGGAAAAAAATTACCTCAATATTATTCATGGATTAATCCAAAATTTATATAAAAAGTGGAGAACCTACATCCTTTTATAGAGTTGTAGGATGGATGTTTCTTTTATAGAGTTATAGGATGGATGGTTCCTTCTCCATTGAGAGAGCTTTGATCTCCAATACAAATTCAAATTGGAGGTTGTTTTCTTCTCTCATACAAATTTAAATTGGAGGTTATTTTCTTCTCCCATACAAATTCAAGTTAGGGTTGTTTTCTTACCAATACACATTGGAAGAGTTTTCATCTCCAATATAAATTCAAATTGAATGTTATTTTCTTCTCCCATACAAATTCAAATTGAGGGTTATTTCCTTCTCTAATATAAATTCAAATTCGAAGAGTTTTATTCCTGATTAAGTAAGGTGGTAAAGAGTTTTCCAAAATCTATTTGGAATGAGATATCATGCCACACCAATAGGTCTTACGTGTAGAGATTCACAAGAGGTTTTTTCAAAGGTAATATCAATATGTAAATTGCATGGGTTCAGCTTTATGAAAATCTTTGAAGCACGAAGAAAGCATGTTTAAATAAATCATGCTTCAAGTCTAGTCTCAAAAGGATTAAATATCTCGACAAGTCTTGAAGTAAAGGGCATTTTGTAAGCAACAAAATTTTATTAAATTGAAATTCGTACGAAATTCAAATTATGTTAAATTCAAAAATAAATTAGTCCCAAATAAATATTGCAGATTAATAAAATTGGGTTAATTATTTAAGTCCAAACATATATGGATCTAATTAATGTTCATTTTTTATTAGGCTATCCCATTGATTTGGGATACATATGATGAGTCCACGTTGATACTAATCAAACCACGGAGGCACAAAACTATACAAAACAGTTCAAAAATTCAAAGGTACCCGAGGACCCTTTTGAGAGCAAGTTTCGGCCAACAACTACAACATAAGAATACAAGATATAAGGTGTATTTTACACAAAAAACAGCAAGAGCACGTGATGAACAAGATGATAACAATAACCAACAGTTTCAACAACACAAGAAATAGCAACAAAAGATTATACTAAACAAATGGATATGTAGTGTGACATACAATATTACAAGATCTTAGTACCAAGGTGTGTATCAAACACCAAGACCCTTAAAACATATAATCCTAACACCGGTACTCTCAAATGGACACAAGAGGGACGTCAATCCTCCAAGCACCCAATGTTTCTAAGCCTTGAACAAACAATACAAGTGAATCCACACTTGATTGAACCTTTTTTTGATTTTTCCTCTTAAGGTAGAGAGGACTTTGTGTTTCAAGTGTTATCTCACTTATAATATCATGAAAAAACTAATGAAAGAAACCCTAAATTGTTCTATTTATAGCTATTACAAAATAAGATGTGAAATATCCAAATAGGCCCTTTAATAAAGAGTGAATAACAAAGGTGCCCTTGGTGTATTTATGAATGGTTATGGTGTGTATTTGGGCCCTCCTTTGCACTTCACTTGCACACTCCAAGTCTCGGTTCAATTCACTTTTGCACTCATCCATCTTTGTGGTTGTGCCCGTACCACACGTTGCTAAGCCCGAGATATTGTCATATTCTAGTGGCCTAAATAAGTGCTACGTGTCAAATGATGTGGCATACCATGTTAAGGGAAGGAGCCAATAGGACTATGTCACATGTCAACATGATGCAGCAGACCCAATGAAATCAAAGCCCATAGAAGGCGCCACATCACTTAAATTTGATTGGGCAAAAGAAGTCCATCTTTATCGACTCTTTCCTTTCCACTTCTATAAATAGGAATCTCATAATTCAAAAAAGGACCAACAACTCTAATAATAAGAAAGAGAAAGCTCACGAATCAAATACCACAATTTCTCTACAAAGCTCAAACACTCAAATTCAGTTCATCAAGATTCAAGATCAAAACCGCAAAATTCAAGAACAAGTTCAAAAGCCCTTGAATTCAAGCACAAGTCAAGATCAAGTCCATCAAATCAACAAATCAAGTTCAAATTCAAGATCAAGCTTTAAGCCCTTGAATTTATATTTGAAAAGGCGAATAAAATGATTCATAGAGATTGTAACACTCACATTAAAATTAATAAATTGATTATTGTAATATTTTTCTTGACTCGATTATTTTTTTTCGGTCTCAAAATTTTATTGTTCAACATATATATTTTTTATGTAGTTATATCTAATTTCATGAGTTTTTACGGATGTTGAAGCACCGCAAATTTACATATAGATCCGGCTCTTCTAATAAAATAATTCCAGACATAAAATTTTGCACAAAGTTGTCTAATTGGACTTTTTAGACTCCACAGTGCTGACATTTTGCAATAAGTCATACAAAAAATTATACATTATTATGTGAAAATGAAATATTAAGTAAAAAGCATATATTATCAAAACATAAATAAAAATAATTAAAGATGAAAGACACTAAATATAATTAATTCCCACATTAAATAATCTCATAATATTATTTAGGAAAAAAGGTTCAAAATATACTCAAAGTTTGGTGAAATTTGTTGTAACACGTTTGAACTTTGTGGGGGTCCTATGACCCTCCAGAACTATTTATTAGTATATTTTAGTAGGGGTGTGCTTCGGTCGGTTCAGTTCAATTTTATGTATTATCGGTTTTGTTTATTGGTTATTAGTTTTTAAATATGCTAAACCAATATCCAAATCAATAAGATATTTTTTATTGGTTTTCAATTTATCGATTTTTAGTCCTTAATGCTTCGATTTTCAATTTAACCAATTAGAAACTATGCATAAAATAGAAATAGTAGCAACTAACAAGAAAAGAAATGAAATCATAGTTGCAACAAAAATCCAACATGATGTATTTTATTTTACAAGAATCTTCAAACTTGAATAGGTTTTTGGAAAATCGAATAGGTTTGTAGAAATAAAAGAGAAATATAGAGTAGGTTATATATATATATATATAAAGTAGGGGTAAAGTGTAATTTGAAATATTCTTATTGGGTCATCACTTTACCCAATAACCCAATAAAAAAATCTGAAACCTAACCAATAACCCAATAAAAAAATTATAAAACCATTAAAAAATTGTTAACCTAATAACTATAAACCAATAACATTTTTATCGGTTAGGTTTATTGGTCGATTCGATTTTTCCATACCCCTATATTTTAGTGACATTTATAAAATAATTAAGAATAAAATATATTAATAAATAAATAAATAAATAAAAAAGTTAAGTCCAAATAAATATCAATAAAATATGCTAATAAATAGTTTAGGGGGGTCATAGTACCCTCGCAAAGTTCTAGGGACGTGTTATAACAAATTTTGCCAAAGTTTGAATATATTTCAAACCATTTTTTCTATTATTTATCACAAAATGATTCGTTGAATTATCATTCTTGTATAACTCATTCGTGAAACAAACAACTGCCAAGAGAGAAAGGACAACATAAATTAGGAAAACCTTGTTCAATCGTGTTCTTTCTATGTATTTGATTATTCATTAATTAATTTAAGAAACTTGAAATCTTTTAGTACTACCAAAAAGGGACATCTACATCATAACGCACTATCTAGGACGATAAGATTATGAGATTCAAATTTGAGTAACACTCCACCTTATAATAATATATAATAATTAGTAGGGAGACATCCGTGCAGTACACGAACCAATAATAAAAAGTCATTGATGAGGTTTATAAAATACAAATTGTTATAAATGTATTTACATTATAGTGAATGTCTATTAATATCTATCAATATCTATTTGATGTCTATTAGGATTTGATGTATTTGTCTTTTAGTGTGAAACTTGGGGCAAATTCCCCTATAAATAGAAGGGCTTCCTTTATTGTAAATCATCCCTCAAGAGAAGAAATAAGAATCACTCTCTCCATTCTCTCTACTCCTCTTCTTTATTCTTAGTTAGTCATAACACGTTATCAATACGAGACTCTGCCAAACAAGGTGAGATTATAAATCTGAAGGATTTTAAGGTTAGTAATTCTTTATGTTATCTTTTTTTTGCTACTACTAATATAATTATTATTGGATTTGAGGTAAAATAATTGGTTTGGAACCATTTATATTTTAAATTTATTCCTCAAGAACTATATTATCAAAAAGGATGATAATATGTTGGGCTCAAGTCCCATCGATTTATGCCTAAGACGCCTTTATATGGATAAGATGTTGAGTTTGAATCTCAATACACCATATTGATGATGTTATGATGGCTAAGGCAAAATAATGGGTGTTTAATAAAAGGTCATGAAACATATTTCATTAATATGCTCTATTCCATGAAGTAAATATGGTATGATAAATTTGAAAGTTGACAACTTGCTTCATTGTTGAAAGAAGACAAGTGATTGAATGCACAAATATAAGCGTGGAGACACAATATGATAATAATCATCAAAAGTGATAATATTTTTACACGCTTATTATGATTATAAAATATGATAGAGAAAAATTCTCTACATCATATGTATGCCTAAATTTGCTTCTGATGTAGCAATATGATGAAAGAGGTTATAAGATATATAAGCTATCATAATTTGATAGGCTTAAGACACGATTATATTCCATTTAGGGAATGAGAATTTTGATTATTATAAGCACAGATCCATTCGCTAGGGTGAATGTGATAACATTTAGTGAAGCTTATTAATATAAACGTGTACTCGATTGTGATGGTATGGCAACTCACCTCCAAAAGAGGCAGAATAGCTGATATTTTTTAATACAACTTCTGAAGTAGTAAATCTGAAATTTATTCATATAATAGTAAATATGAAATTTACTAAAGCAAAAACACATATCATGGTAAACTTGGAGTTTACTAGATTAAAAGTTCAGAAGTTGACATGAACGATTATGATATCACGAAGATGTGCATACTGAGAATTGAATATATATTGAAGAATTAGAAAATTCTTCATGAACTTTAATGTTGCTTATTCTCATGATAAGTTGGTTGGACCAACTAATTTTGGGATTGAATCCCTTCAAATCTTAAAAGAGTAAAAGGTGAATAAGGGCTCGTTCACCTATTATGTGATATGTTGAAAAGATGCATCAATTAGATGATCACATATACATTCATGGTCAACCAACGTTTGACAGTCATAAAGTTATTTGTTCAATATAAGTTGAGCATAATTTTTAGATTATGTAATAAGATAATTCCTCTTTATGATGATGGTTTAGCATTGAATGCCTTCCATAAATAGCTGAACCATTACTAATAAGAACAAAGTTTCATGTATTGGTATGAAATATGATATATTGCATACAATAGCACTTGTATGCATTAGACTAATATATTATGATTATTTTTTTCCTCTTAATTGGTTCAAGGTCAGGAACTAACTATTCCATCTAATAGTTTTGATGTGCGGTATACGATTAATAAATATACCATGATGCACAAAGATGGATTCCTCAAAGAAGATGGAGGATGTATGTTAGTTTTTCTAACATAAGGGAGAGATTATAAGTAACTATGAAATATGAGGAATTATCATCAGATCCTCATTCAAAAGATAATTCAAGTCAAATGCTAAAAACATCTCATATTTAGCTGCAAGTGCTCCTATTTTGTATCCTTAAAGGATAAAGTCTATGCATGCGTGAAACATGATAGACCAATTGGTTCCAAATAAAAATATCCTTAAAAAGGATAAAGAGCAAATAATCATGATAAGAAGGCAATGTGCTCTTAAAGAGCCTATGACATAACACTTTATAAGACCTCATGAGAGAAACTTTATGAAACCTTATGAGAGTTTTAGGTACCTAAAAATAATGAAGTGATGAGATCTCAACATGTTATGTCGCATTGTGAACCGATTAAAAATAAGAAATTGTCGATGATATCTTTGATACAATATTGACGTAATATTGTAAAAAATTATGAGGATCTGAATTCTACGTTAATTTAAGCATACTGACGTAGAAATATTTATCAAGTGACCTGAAAGGATGCATTTTTGTAAGCGTAAAACTTATTTGATTTGCAGTCCAGACACTTGAAGATGTCACATTTGACATGTTGGATATTGTTACTTGACAAACATCCATATGAAAATCCCTAAAAGATTCAAAATGCCTGAAGCATATAAAGTTTCTGGAAAACTTTTTACTATCCTCATAAGATATAATTTGATGATTTGAGTATCATTGAAACTCTTGGAGAGTTTTCAAAAGCAATAGAGTATTTGCTTAAATGAGAAACATACAAAAATTGAATAAGGATCCATTTTGACCTCAAGAAAAGAATGAGGAACTCCTTGCTTATGAAGTACCATATCTTAGTGCAATTGATGCACTAAAGATCTTGCAAAACTACAAGGCCTGATATATCCTTTTTTTCCAGTTAATTTGTTAGCAAGTTTGCAGTCCCGGTCTTATTGGTCATGTTGATTTTGGGTACTTATCTGACCTACATAAATCTCGATCTCAAATAGTCTATGTGTTCATATATGGTGGTAATACAATATCTTGGAGATATATAAAGCAGTCTATCATAGCCACTTCATCGAATCATGCTGAGATAATAGCTATTCATGAAACAAGCCGAGAATGTGTATGGTTGAGGTCCATGATACATCTCATTCAAGAAAAATATGGTGTGAAATATGATAATCTACTCATAATTTCATACGGAGATAATGCATTATGCATAGCACATCTTAATGGAGGATTCATAAAAGGAGATAGAACGACGCACACTTCATCAAAGATTTTCTACATACATGAGCTACAAAAGAATGGTGATATCAACATTCAACATATTCGTTTAAGTGACAATATGGATGATTTTTTCACCAAGTCTCCTCCAATTGCAACTTTCAAGAAGATGGTGCACAAGTTCGGGATGTAAAGGTTCAAGGATGTTCTCATTAGGGGGAGTTAATACGTGTTGTACTCTTTTTCCCTAACGAGATTTTGTCCCACTAAGTTTTCCTTGTAAGGTTTTTAATGAGTCAACCGAAATGCGTATTGTTAGAGATGTGTACTCTTTTTCTTCACTAGATTTTTTTCCCATTGGGTTTTTTCTAGTAAGGTTTTAACGAGGAATATTATATATCTAGACATTCAAGGAGGAGTGTTATAAATGTATTTACATTATAGTGAATGTTATTAAGATCTATCAAGATCTATTTGATGTCTATCAAGATTTGATGTATTTGTCTTTTAGTGTGAAACTAGGGGAAAATTTTCATTATAAATAGAAGGGCTTCCTTCATTGAAAATCATCCATCAAGAGAAGAAATAAGAATCACTCTCTCTATTCTCTCTACTCCTCTTCTTTATTCTTATTTAGTTCATAACACATATAAGATAATTATGTGTAGTTTATAAAAAAATAATAAAACATTTCATAAAAGTAATTAATAGAAGCCTTTAGGGTGTAATATCAAGACCTCAAAAAGTACCAAAACTTACAAAATCTTTTAACCACAAACTTGTTTACCAACTCTTTTGGTGTGTTGTAGCATGTGTAATCTCTCACATATATCCCCTTGTATTTGTATCATTCTTATGTCAATATGTACTGTGTTGGTGAAAAATTCTATTATTTCTAGTCTATCAAGTATAATAATCCGTTGCTTCCCAAGAAGCCGCTGTGATTTCGTTCTTGAATTGACTCTGCTTCCTTGTGTTGATCGATAAAAGAGTAGCATTCACATGTGGCTGCCAGATGCAATTGTGTCTATTATTTCTAAGCGCTCATGAAAGTGTACGCAGTCTCATCAAGTAATATAGTGGCCTTTTACAAGCCAAGTATCGATCCCTCAGAGACTTGTGTTATCAACTATCCCAAACTAGTCCGGCTATTAAGATTAACTCAGTACTACGAACAATCATACTACGTTATATAAATTCATTGGTTTGGTTAATTATCTTGGTTGTTAGTTCCCGGGGTCTATACTATGAATATGACCGTTTGAACCTTTAATCAATTATTTACTTAGCCTTATAATTACAGCGTTGAGCGGGGATGCAAGAACTAAGTTAAATACGTTCATATTTCATTCTGTACTTGAACCAAATAGCGCAGATAGGTATATTCATATCCTAAATTCAAATTATAACTCTATTCAGTTACAAGATTACAATTCTATTCTATCTATCCCACGTTCTATCCTCTTGTTCCTCCTTTCGGGTTCACAAGATGATTATACATGTAACCTAAGGGTCAAAAATTCATAATATGGTGATAGAAAGGTTAAATAAACAACCAAATATGATAAACAATAAAACCAAATCTATTCATAACCGTAATACTTATGTTCTTGGCCTTAACCCCGAAAAAGAATGTTTAGCCGATCATGGACGTAATCGTAATTACAAGAGATAAATACATGATAAAATCCAAAAGTAAACTAAAGTAATGGAATAAAAACCCTAATTAAAGCATTCTCTAGCTTCTCTTCAAGTCCCAAGGTATTACAAGGTGTGAAACATAACCACTAAGTGTCCTATTTATACTAGGACGACAAAAGCCGATTTTGACTTAAGGCGTGCCACGCCAATATCGCGCCATATAGGCAGCATGGCACGCCAATATTATGCCATATAGGCAGTGTGACATGCCAAAAATATGGTAAGATACTAGAATTTTTTTATCAAGGTAGTGTCCAAGGGAATTTTACATCCATATCGCGGCACCTAGGCAGCGTGGCACGCCAAGCACATCAAATCGCCCAACAGTGATCAAGCCTTGTCCATTGCTTTTGTCCTTTAAGTCCATGCATTGTGGTGTTGTTTCCAATTTTTTTTATAGATTTTTTAGCATCCTTTTATGTTCATAGTCAACTTATCAATCTTCCTACAACATACAAACACCCCACATTAGAGCACAACAAACCTACAATTCAAGACAAGCCTAGTAAAGGTCATAACTCGAGCTAAGTGTACTGGTCTTTGTCCCTTGATTCTAACCTTAGTTTTTTTGACTCCAAATTCTTTATGAACGTACTTAGAACATTACATTTACAAAAGTAACACTTATATGCTTATTGTGGAAAAAATTACTTATTAAGCACACAAGAAGTCCTCAAAACAAGGCTAAACAAGCATACATAATGACACTGAGGTGCATAAATCTACCTCAGATAATCACCCCACCTTTAAAACCTTGTTCTCCCTAAAAAAACTCTTTACTCTAAGCATTATAATCTGGGAAGGCTCCATACTTCTATAATAAGCAAAACACTCAAGCTAGTACTACAATGACTACACAGAATACAAGTTTTTACCTTAAGCATGTTACATACATAATTGAAAACTCATGAACACTACTTTCAAAACATCCTAACCTCAAGAATTGACTCACCCAGTTGGAAAACTCATGCATATTACTCAATCAAAGAGGTCATAAAAATCACCCAACTATCATTAAACATGTGCCATCACAACAAGAGAGTTATCCATAATCACCCATAATCACTCATGCAGATGCAATTTATCACAGAATGGGTACAAGAATAAAGTTACACTCACTCTCACAAAGAATTCACAAGTTATACATGATGAACCATAGTCTTTCCCTTAGTGTAGTACTCCACTAATATCAGAATGTTAGGACTTAGGATCAAATAGGTCTTTAAGGATTGTAATGTAGGCTAAGGGACGGGTATGAACTATTTGGACAAAAGTAATGAGTAACTTTCGTAAGCACTTTAATACATCACATGAACATTAAGATCTCTATATTAACAACCAATTCACCACTTCTCTCTACACCTATCTTTTGTTTTGCACTATTTCATTAAGCTAATTCACATACACTGTAGAGGAAGCATCTATGAATACATTATTTAATTTTGAACAATCTTCATTCTTTCCTTTACACAACTCCCAACAACAACACATCAATTTTCAACACCAATAGCTATTTCTTGGGGCTTCACTTTCACCTTATTTCTTTGTATTTTTCACACTCTTTAACTCATTAAGTTTTCATTAAAGAGCTTAGGAGCTTTGGATCAAATTAAAGTCAAAAAAGGGAAACATGTTATTTATGAGGCTACCAAAGAGTAGGCAAAAGGCCCAACAGCGCTAACTAGAATTATGCACAAGGGTATATAAAAGAAGATATAAAATATGGCTATTCAAAGAAATGCCTATATCATCTCCTAAACCCATATTTTTTGTTTCACTTTGTGCACACACCAGGAAAGTTTTAGAAATCAAATGCAACAAGGAATAGATAAAACCCCACTTAACATATGGCACATGCTTAACTCAAATTTGTTGACTCTGAAAATCAACTGGCAGGTATTTTTACAAAACCATTATGGAAGGAAGATTTTGTTTTCTCAAAAAAGATTTGGCATTCTCAGCACTAATGATTTATGAGTCATATTTTTTGACACAAATCTTTTACTTAGTCTAATTTTACTTATTTTACCAAAAAAAATATTTTCTTAAGGGAAGTCATCATTAACTTCACTATTTCCCATGCCTTCTCCACAGCCTTTTTCCTTCCCTATGTATTGTACTTTCACCTCCATCAGTCCCCTTTCACTTCACGCTTCTTCATCTTCCCCTCCGTTATCTCTTCTAAACAGTTGCCTCTTACCCTCCTGCTTTTGCTTCTCTTAACAGGATCTTCTCCTCCCTCTCCCATTCTTTAAATATCATCCCTTCTCTCACTAATAACATAGACTTGATCCATTGATAACATATCTAGAATTTTTTTCGATGATCCCATTTTTTTCTGAGTCCTCCGATGAATCCTTATCTCAATCCACTCTCCTCAAGAGATGACAACCCTCTTCCAGCCCTATCTCTTCTATCAAAAAACCTCATCCAAACTCTTCTAACTCCTTTCCTCTAGAAAAGATGCACCAATTCTGGACAAACTCTCATAAAGAAAAATTTCACTTCTTTAAAAATCTCTCCATCATACTTGGTCGTATTGTCAATCTTCATCAATTGAAAGATACCTCTTGTAATATCAGTCACTTTTTCAAGTTTCAAGATCTGTCCTTGCTTTTTTGCCTCTATGGACCTCTAGTTTATAAAGACACTCTTTGTATGTTTTGTTCTAATCTCCGACATTCCTGTGAATTTAAGACTTTTAAGACGGGCACAAGAATTGTCTTGAATAACTTCCTATTTGAAAAGGTTTTTGATACTATGTTTTCCAATATGGTCCATTTTATGAATAGTAACTGGCCTAAGAACTTTGAAGTGGGCTTTGAGAAAGCCAAGAAATTTCTGTCTGACCCTGACTCCGTGTCAACCAACTTTGGTCCCCTGCCATTATGTTTCAAAGTTTGCATCATGGCCTATTTTATTGCTACCACTCTGATTTTTCGAAAAAGATCCCTAACCAGTATCACTTTTTGTGATATCTTTAAGTTGTACTGTCTTTTCAAGAAGATCAAAATAAATTAGGCAACCTGGATACGTGAGTATATGCTTGAAAGTGTAAGAGAAGTTCATGCCTATGCCAGTTTGCCATACGGGCTGCTTATCACCCGGATCCTCCTATTCTACTCCATCGATCTGTTTGCTTATCCCTCTATAGAAGTTGCTGCAACTTATGATTCAAAAGTATTTGGAAGCTTGGGGTATGTCCTGGTGGAAGATGAATGATGCAATAAAGAGTCCGCCCATGCTAAGGCTGAACCTCCAAAGATAAGTAAATCTATTTCTAACTCCTCTACCTCTTTGTTGAAGGAACTCGAAGAACTCAAGCAACGGATCAAAGCCATTGAAAAAGGTGTCATGCAACTCCAGGAGTCGACTACCATACTCCTGGACCATGGGAAAAGTCAAACTCTAACATAAGTGTGGTTCGACTGACACTCGGTGGGCTAAAAAAAGAAGGAGTCAAGTTGTTCTCTCAAGTAATCTCTCACCTGGACTCATTCAAATCCCAAGTCTTTTCCTCAAATGGTGATCGGGCTGTCTCTGTTTATTAACTCCTACTCCTCTTTTGTCAAAATATTGAAAAATCCTATGACAAGTTTTGTCATAATATGTATAACACCCTAACATACTTCCTAGATAAATGGTGAATTGTGAATTTTTCTTCAAAAGGGGGTCCTGTCCCTTGTGTTGATGGGTTGTAAGATAATCTTTACCATAATATTGGCCATAACTTTTTTTGCTCTGCTTCGTTAATAGATTATGATTTTCTATGTTTGTCTATTACTTCTCATTGCTGTTCTATCTATATGTTTTATTTTCCCCTGCTATTGTTTTTTATTTTTCCAAAAGAGGGAAAGAGAAAAAAAAATCAAGAAATCAGGAAGCACCCATCAGTCAGGTGGAGGAAGTCGACTTTTGATACACAAAGGCTGACTGATGCCCAACAAATTTAGGACTGAAGAAATACTTACAAGTCAAGGGGAGCAAGTTGACTTTCGATACATAAAGGCCGACTGATACCTAATAAACTTAGGACAATAGAGATGCTTATAAGTCAGGGGGAGCAAGCCGACTACTGTGATAGATAGGGAAGTTAATTGATGTTTATGCTTGTTTGTCCTTATCAAAAAGGGGGAGATTGTTAGCCTCCTTTATTCAAGTTTTAATAATTCCCAACTAATGTGTGAAACTTTGCAGGATATTAGAAGATACCAGGTATCTCACCCAAAGATATAGAGGATCAACATGGAAGCAAGTAAGAGAGACATCTCCAAAATAGAAGAACATCCAATCATAAAAAGGAGGATCCCCACATTCAAAAAGTATGGCAAGAAAATTAATAAAATATCTTGGAAATGGAAGAAGGATCACAATCCCAGAATCACGGTAGACTAAATTAATTGGGACATAAAACAAAAGGTAGGAAGGATACAATCGTTAATGGACATAGATGATATGGACATATATAATTATGGAAACTGCACCACGTATGGACATATTTGATATGGACATACATTATGGTGCCATCCCTCAATCAAGGAATCATCCAAATCCTTGATGAAGTAGAAATCTCTTGGGTTTCCTAACATAGGGTAACGATTGGAAAAAGGTGGACACTATAAAAGTAGAGACAAAAGGCTGAAGCATGCTCATAACTTCAAGATGAAAAACTCAAAGTGTCTCAATATTAGTCTCATAAGGCTTTGTAATCTTTAGCTTACAATTATTATAAAATGATAGGATTGAGTTAACTTTGTGATATAAACTAAAGCTGTGTCACAAGATCTGAAGAGAAAAATAAGTCTTCAGAACTTGTTTCTCATCATTGTACTTGAAGCCAATAGTAAAAGATCTAAGGAAATGTTGAAACCCAAGGGGACTTTAAGTAGGAACGACATTGGTATTTCGAACCAAGATAAATCTCGGTGTCTTTACTTTATGTTTGATTACTTATTTGATTAATTATTTTAATTTTAATATGTCTTGTGAAGTGTACTGATCTCCAGGTGAGTCGAATATGAAGAGTCAGTAGTCAAATCAAAAAAAATTACCAATTCACCCCTCTTGAATTTCAAGTATTACCATAATTTAGGTTTTGTGCATTGCCCACATAGTTGACGGATTCAGTATTGGCACCACACATATCTACAGAGTAGTGACTGTTGCCACAAATCTCACACCATGGTAGGGTCTACTGTACTGTATTGTATTGACCTGTGCCAGTGTCTGTTGTACACCCAACTTGCTGAATTGAGTCGTCTTCTGATTCTGCATAGCTGAAAGTTGGGTGGCTAAGGCTATATGCTATCAACTTTGATCATACCTGCAGCCTTTTTAACTAAACTCCACCAGGTATCACCATACCAATATGGATTTCCTTGTGAAATATAGTTTAACAAGGTGTATAGATTATCATATGTCTTTTCCAATTCTTGACCACCTGCAGCTGAATCTAGCAAAATCATTGTATTATGATCAAGAGCTTCTACAAAAGTGTAAGCTAATACCTAATTGGACTGCTGATGATGTGGACATTCCCAATGGAGAGCTTTGAAACTCTCCCAAGCATGATAAAAGTTCTTATTTGGCCTCTACTTAAATCTCAAAATCTCACTGCAAAGTCTCACAGTTTTGCTAGATGGGAAGAAACAGATGTGAAACTTCTGGGCAAAGTCATCCCAAGTTATGAAGGAAGCTGTCGGCTCAGTGTCAACCACTTCTTTGCTTCCCCTTAAAGTAAAAAAAGGAAAGAGTGTCAGCCTTACATAATCAGTTGACACACCCGTAGGAATGAATGTGTCACTGATCTCCAGAAAGTTTTTCAGGTGGACTTGTGGATCTTCATATGATAGCCCGGTAAACTGTCCATTATTGTGCAGAATTTGCACCATGTTCTGCTTCAGTTCAAATCTACCTGCAAGAGTGGAAGAGGTAACATTAGTTTTAAGTGGGATTGGCACTTCGTGGTCATTATTTGGGCTAGTGGATCCTCATCCATGGGAGCAGGAATGCCTTGTTCCTCATGAATTTTTTAGATACAGTAGAGAATGACTACTTTTCTCCTCTGTTGGTGAAAGCGTTGCTCGGGCTTGGGGTATATTTTAACTAATTCCCAATACCTTGATAGCCTAATAGCTTTTTAACCCGTTGCCTACAAATTCTAAACTCAATACCAAGTTAAAAGAACCAAGGAAGTTCAAAAAGTAAACTAAAACTATGACAATTGCTAAATTACAAGTTCTCGGCAATGACGCTAAAAACTTATTGCGCCCAAGTAAACACACAAGTGTATGTGGTCTCACCAAGTAATATAGAGTCCTTTTACAACCTAATTATCGATAACTTAGAGACTTATGTTAACAACTATTCTAAAATAGTCCAACTATTAAGATTAACTCAGTGCTAACATAACCACAAGATTGTTTGCGAGTAAATTAAGAGTAAACTTAACAATGTGGTAAATTAAAGGTTCTTAAACAACAATGAAGAGAAATCAGGGTTAAGGCACTACAAAAAATCATAGTACATTATAGATAAATAAACATCCAAATATGATAAACAACCAAAAAAATCAACTCATAACCTAAATACTCATGTTCTTGGCCTTAACCCTGGAAAAGGATGTTTAGTCGATCATGGATGTTACCGTAATCACAAGTGTTAAATACATGATAAAATCCAAAAGTAAACTAAAGTAATGGAAAAAAACCCTAATTTAAGAGTGATACAGCCTCCCTTAAAGTCCTAAGATCATCCAAGGTGTGAAACATTACAACTTAGTGTCCAATTTATACTAGGACAATAAAAGCCGATTTTGACTGAAGGGCATGCAACGCCAATATCGCTCTATGTAGGCAGCGTGGAATGCCAAAAATGTGGCAAGAAACTGGAATTTATAATCAAGGAATTTTCCAAGGGAATTCCACGTCCATATCGGGGCACCTAGGCAGCGTGGCACGCAAAGCACATCAAATCGCCTAACTTTGATCAAGCCTTGCCCATTGCTTTTATTCTTTAAGTCCATGCATTGTGGTGTTGTTTCCACTTGTTTTCTAGATTATTTAGAATCCCTTTATATTTAGAGTCAACTTATTAAGATTCATACAATATACAAACACCTTATATTAGATCAAAACACACCTATAATTCAAGACAACTGCCTAGTAAAGGTCATAGCTCAAGCTAAGTGTACTAGCTTTTGTCCCTTGATTCTAACCTTAGTGTTTTGACTCCAAATTCATTATAAACACACTTAGAACATTATATTGACACAAAGTAACACTTAGATACTTATTTATTGCAAGAATTACTCATTAACTACATAAGAAGTCCTCAAAACAAGGCTAAACAAGCATAGATAATGACACTGAGGTGCATAAATCCACCCCATATCAATGTCTTTTCCTTGTCAGCATTACCCAAATAAATTTGTGTCATCTACTTGGATATTCAGTTTGGAAGTATCTTTCCTTTGTATCAATAGATACATTGTGATAAATTTAGTCAGTGAAACAAATAGTGAAGTCTAGTATGTATATTAAACATTGAGTGTGACAGTATAACAGTAGATTGGTGTGTTAAAAAATTAGACTGCTATATTCTTCAAGTTTTAGATCATGCATTATCCCCTCAATTTTGTTCCAATCTTCTTATTATCTTCTCAAATTTGTTTTAATATTCTAGAGAATTACTAATTGGGCCTAAGTTTAATTGATATAACTCTACGTTAAATGTTTTAAGTTCTAACATCAAGAGATACAAAATATGTTTCTCAGGTTTGAAAGCCTGCTTTGTCTCTATCAATTAATACATTTTGCATATTTGTCACGACCTAAAAATCCAAGGGTCGTGATGGTACTTGTCGCGGTGAACCTTTACAAGTAATCCTATCACACAAACTAACACAAAAGAGAAATTAACATTCAAACTCCAAGGCAAAGCTCCTAGAACAAAGCCGAACCATAACCAATACAATGAAAGTAGAAAGAAGCATAAAAAATAATGTCATAATTCCCAAAACCTGGTGTCACAGTGTTAGAACTACTAGTACAATTCAAGAAAATACAATACATAGGAATAACACTGCACCAAAAGGGCACAGTAGGAGTGAGTACGATCAATTTGTACTCAATAGGTATCATTGGTGAATTGAGCAAAATGGATAATAAACCATACAAAATACACACTAAGGGCATGTTACTTGCAATTAGAAGAATGTCCCATAATGGAATCTCACCACTTGCACTAACAGTTCTATAATACTCATATATATTGCAACAAACACCAGAAAGGATCACAAGTAAACATTATACCATATATAAGTAAAGCATAAGAAGGACAACATATACAAGAACATCAATTACAAGTAAAGGAAGATATAACAAATGAATAGGTTACAAATTAAGGCAAAAATACAATCACATCACAAGCATAATAATAAAGTAAATACAATGAAAATGATGATGATGATGTTGATAATAATGTAATGCACGAGGTCATCGAACAACCTGCTAGACTATCACATAACCTCCGTATACACCTACAGAGCTAAATCTTTCTGACGTAGGACCCATGGGGGGTTCATCAATCTGTATACAATCCATTTCCATATCTACTCCCCGGCACATCCCTCAGGGAGGTTTCTAAATATGTCACCTTTTTTGTTAGAAAAAGTCAGTGTTTCTCAGTGTTTTCAATATTTCCACGGTGGTACCAATGTTTCATGGATGTACATGATATGAAGATGTAAATTTCACAATCAACCACAATGAGTATTTCCATACCCAACCAATATACCAAGTAAGTAAGACAAATATTCAATCAAAATTTCCAACCATCCGTGAACACCAACACGACTCATATGGCAATAGAGTATGAACACATCACAATACCCAATTAGTACCACAATAGGCTTTTCATCAAATATGATATGATTATTTTCATATATATAGGCTATCAACATCACATAGGACCCCACACGATTACACATAACACATCATATCCCAAAAATATCAAATACATCATATTAGGCCCCACACGGGCACAACACAATAAGATTGCCATTTTTCATGATTAGTTCCCACACCCTTAACATGTTTTTTTTTTATCAAAATTAACTACCTAAATTAGTATAAAGACGTTAATCCATAACCTACCTCGAATGCTGAAAACCAAAACAAAAGTCTTCCATCCCAAAGCCTCACTCCTCACAAATGGTCATGAAATAAACTAAAACATAGAAATATAGAATCTACACATTAAAAAAGCCAAAAATACTCATATTTCCCATTTTCAAGTCTGGATCAAAACAAACCCCCAAAATATGTTTTAAAAAAAGAAGGACAGAGTTATAGCTTTATTTCAAAACTATATTCCCCATATTTGTAGGAATCTACACCTATAAACCCAATCAAAGTGAGTTAAAAATGAGGTCCAAATCAAAGAAAACCATTTTCAAACTTTACTAGATAAAAATCCCCAAAATTCATTTAAGAATTGAGAATCAAAGTTGTTGTGAAGATGAAATTGAGAGAAAACTAATAATATAAGATTAAAAACACACCCAAATGAACAAGTTTTGAAATCAAGGTTTAAATTGGAGAAATATAATTTTTAGGACTTACGGGCCAAAATACCAAATTCCATACTTAAATCCAAGTTAAAACAAGAAACAAATGATAAAAATTGAAGGAAATAATTGAAATATGTGTTTTGAAGCTCACCCAAGCTTAGAAGTGGAGAAAGTTTCTCAATATCACAAAACCCTAAGCTCCAAGTTTCAAAAAAGGTAAAAAAATTGCGAAATATGTGTGTTTATATAACCCAAGCATTACGATCGCGGACTAGGTATCACGATCGCGGTACCTGGCTACATACCTAATTGCAATCACAACACTAGCTTCATGATTGGGGGTGCACCAGCTGAGTAGTGCACCAGTTGGGGACTTGGTGTATTCTAAGTCTCTGAGGGACTCTCGAGATTCATTTGAAATTCTGTGAATGCAAATAAACTATGCTACCTTATCAAATTTGATGCTCCGTATTCAATGAAGGTATCAGATTTTTGAAAAAACATCATAGAGTTGACCCCCAAAATCTAAAATTACAACTTTCCAAATCAAGAGTCAAAATAAGATTTAGTAGCCATAAAACCACAACAACCATGTTACCATTCTAAAGTTGACGTTCCAAATCTGCTGGTGTAGTCCATTTTGCTATCCGACGCATAGATCAAAAGATGTTGACTGAAGTCAACTATAAGGCTCTAGAAGCCACCAGAGACCATAATATCAAATAAAAACACCAAAATGCTTTGGGAACTATGTCAATCATCTTCATATGCTAGAAATACAACAACACAACCATGGGGAGGGGTAAAATAGTCAAATCACATAGAAATACACATTTCACATAATTCAATAAAATTTTAGTTATTACATCATCCATCACTAAAAATCTTGTTTGTCCTTGATCTAAAGGTAAGAGAAATACCTGAATCAACAAAAAGCTAGGGATAAGAACTATGCATATAAGACTCGACCTCCCAAGTAGCCTCATCTATAGGTTGATGCCTCCACTAGACCTTAACTATAGGAATAACTCTAAAGCACAATTGTCTAACATCCCTAGCCAATATGGAGATCAACTCCTCAACAAAAGATAAACTCTCATCTATCTGAATTGACTCCCAATGAATGACATGAGACTCATTTAGAATGTAACATCGAATCATAGAAACATAAAAAACAGGATGAACAGTTGATAATTTTAGGGGAAAAGCTAACTCATAAGCCACATCACCAAAAATATAAAGAATCTTAAATGAGAAAATATACCTTAGGCTAAGTTTTCCCCTCTTTCCAAACCTTATCACACCCTTCATAGGTGAAACTCTAAGAAAAACACAATCACCAACACCAAATCTTAAGGCGTAAAGTCTATGGTCTGCATAACACTTCTGCCTACTCTGAGCCACTCAAAATCTACCCTAAATTATAAGGACTTTATCCAAAGAATCATGAAGCAAGTCTGTACCTTATGGTCTAACCTCAAAAACTTTAAACCAACCCAATAAAGAGAAACACCGCCTACTATATAAATCTTTTAAAAGAGCCATATCAATACTGGAATGGTAGCTATTATTAGACACAAACTCTGCTAAGGATAAATGCTACTTCCACTGACCATCAAAATCTATCACACAAGCATGGAGCATATACTCCAAAACCTGGATAGTCCACTCTAACTAACCGTCATTTTAAGTCGGGGTCAAAGTGGACCTCAAAAATGAGTTTTGAAAAAAGAACGAAAAAATCGTAACTTTATTTCAAAAAATATGTTTTACATATTTTTAGAAATCTATAGCTGAAAACCCAAGCAAAAACGAGGTCCAAATTGAAGAAAAAAATATTTTCAAACTTTATTGGGAAAAAGTCCCCAAAATCCATTTAAAAATCAAGAATTAAAGTTCTTTTGAAAATAAAATTGAGAGAAAACTGATAATTATAAGATTAAAAACTAACCCAAGTGAAAAAGGTTTGAAGTCGAGGTTTAAATTGGAGAAATACAATTTTTAGGTCTTACGGGCCTAAATCCCCAAATTTCATACTTTAATCCAAGTTTAAAACATGTAATAGATGATAAAGATTGAAGCAAATAATTCAAATAAGTGTTTTGGAGCTTACCCAAGCTTAAAAGTGAAGAAAGTTGCTCAAAATCATGAAATTCTAAACTCCAGGACCCAAAAATGGTTAAGAATTATGAAACATAGGTAATTATATAACCCAGGCATCGCGATCGCGGACCAAGTATCCCGATAACGATACCTAGCTAACAGGGATATCACGATCGTGGAAAGGGTGTAGCGATTGTAACACTTAACCTACATGCCCAATCATGATCGCGACACTAGCTTCGCAATCGTGGGTGCACCAGTTGGGGACTTGGTGCATTCCAAGTCTCTGCGGGCTCTTCGGAATTCATTAAAAATCTTGTGAACGCAAATGAACTATGCTACCCTATCATATTCGACACTCTGAACTCAATGGTGATTTAGATTTTTCAAAAAAATCATTTCCACAGAGTTGACCTCCAAAACTCAAAATCATAACCTTCCAAATCGAGGGTAGAAATGAGATTTAAAAGCCATAAACCACACCAACCATATTACCACCCTAAAATTGCCATTTCGAATCTGCTGGCATAGTTCGTTTTTCCATCCGATACATAGATCAAAAGATGTCGACTAAACTCAGTCAGCTATAAGGCCCTCGAAGCCACCAAAAAACACAATATTGCATAAAATGCACCAAAATGCACTGAGGACCATGTCAATCATTCCCACACTCTAAAAATACCATAACACATTCACAGATAGGGGGTATAATGGTCAAATCACACAGAAACACACATTTTACATAATTCATCAAATTTTGAGTCGTTACAACATTCTCAATGGTAAATTAATATGCAGGCATCTAGATGATCAACTAAGTCAATAACAGGAAATATAGATCAAAGCCACATTTTTCTAAAGCTGCTTATAAAATGTAAGATGCATACCACATAAATTCTTTAGCTCCCACTTGTACATGTTAGTGTTGGTGATTATCATTGGAGAATAGTATTTTGTTTAACACCGATGATGATGATTGTGCTTGTAAATCCACCAACAGCTTCATCTTTTTCAAATCCATATAATAATATGATATTCACTTTAAAAATCAAAATAATTTGTGTGCATAGCTATCTGTAAATTGTGAAGCAATATGTGCAGTTTGAACATTACAAAGAGATTTTGTGGAGGTGTGAAACTCATCATATCAACCGATGAAACAGAACATACCAAAAAGTTTGAATTCATAGCTAATAACAATGATTCTATTGGCATTTAGCATAGTTTATATTCGAATTTTCTAACGTACAACACACATATTTGTCGCAGGATGAGAAAATGGTAGGATATGAAATCCTAAACCTTTCTATCATCCTAATCGTTGAGCACAATCATAGAGTAATAGCAAAATTATTAACTTTACACAGATTGTCTCATTTATATTTGGTTTAGTCGATGAGAGTAATTTTTAGTGAGAAAAGTCATGTTATTTTTCTGGGCAATCAATTCAAAGCTACATCATCACTTTCATTAAATACTTGACCTACAATGTGAATTTCTTCACATTAATTTTAACTCAATTTTCACTACTCAAAAAGTAATTTTTAGCTTAAATACTCACTCTATCAATTGAAAACCCAGTTAGATATCAAAGAAATGCACAACACGATAATCAATTTCCAGCTCAAATCCTCTATGAATTATCTAAAAAATAATAAACACCCTTCTACATATAACATAAAGTGATTAAAAAAAATCATCCCAATTATGAGCCTAAAATCCATAATAGAGTAAAAATCTAAATCCTTAATTTGAGTAGATGATCCTAAATTTTAAAAATTATAGAAGTTGAGAACTAACCAATTGACAATATAGCGACGAAGAAGCCAAGCGCTAAAGATTTTAAGTCACTGGAGAGAAATTAGAGAAAAACCTGAAAAATACAAATAAAAATAGTGAAGTTTTGGAGTAATGTATATCAGCTTGATCCCGAAACAACGATAACGTCCTTTGGTCGACAAACAACTTATTGGTTCTTCTGGATTAGATGATGACTATCACTAAAGTGTAGTAATAAACAATCATACTTATAAAGAATAAACATTTGTTGTGACCTTATACAAATAAATTCAACTGATCTATTAACATAATTAATAACCAAAGTTTAAATAGTTTTTGAAAACTAAATCAACCAAATTATGAGCTAGAAGTCATAACAGAGTACAAATCTAAACCCTTAATTTGAGTAGATAATCCAGAATTTTGAGAACAAAGCCTTTTATCTAGGATCAATCACCTCTTTTTAATATTTCTTTAACCTATACCTAATCTATTCCTTTTTAAATATACTATTGTCAACCTTTTGCATCTTCTTACTTTAGCGTGACCTTAAATATCAGGATCAAAATGATATAACTTGGGCATATTAATCTTTTCATCCAAGATTTGGCTCATAGATGTTAGCATAGGTTATCTTGGAATTATCTAATACACAAAACACAGATTTATTGCAGGATGAGAAAAAGGCTGGACATGAAAACTAAACCTTTCTATCATCTTAATCAGTAATCACAACCATAGAGTTATAGAACAATTATAAAATTTTACACAAATTGCGTTCACGAAGTTCTCTGGAATAGGATAAATAAAACCCAAAATATAATCCAAAAATTTAAAACTTAATAATAAAAAATTAAAGATGATATAATATAAGATAATTTTTTGACAAATAAATTATACCACAAAACAGGCAACATAGTTTTGTTGTTCTTGTTTGTTGTTTAACTGAGGAGATATAATTCAAATTTATGGAGCCATTAACAGAAAAACATAGGATAATATCAATATCAACGAGCAGCACAAAAAAGAGAACAACAGACAAATCTTAAAAAAGTTATGATACTATTTAAGTTGAATAAAGGACAAAGCCATAGAAAGAGGAGGTTGCTAGAGTAGTGATGCAATGGAAATTTCCTTTTAGGAGAAGAAGAAAAAATGATGAGTGATATACAACCAAACCTTTTAGAGTGGTGAGATTAGCTCTAGGGGTTTTATTGCTAGAAAGTTTATTACTTGAGCATCAATTTCACTAGGTTTGGAACTTTTTATGCTTCAAAAGGATTACCATACTATTCTATTTTAAATAGAAGACTAGCATAAAAGAAGAACCACCCAATTTTAGGAAATTAAATCCAAAATTATTGTTGTCTCGAACACTACTATTTTTGGTTTATCCAATGTTATACCTCCATGTTATATTATTCATGCTCCAAATATTCAAAACTTGACATGATAAAAAGAAAGGAAGAGTGTGTGTGAATGTGTATGATATTTCTACATTTGTTGATACCTAATTCTAGGGTAACCCTTACTTCATGCTATGGTCTTGCACAATCCTCAATTTTGTTTATATGGTCTTGGTCAATCCTTATGTTAACTTTAAATCAATCCAATGATGAGTATAAAAGTTATAATAGAATACAAATCTGAACCCTTAATTTGAGTTAATAATTCAAAATTTTGAAAATAAAGACTTTTATCTAGGATCATTGAATCACCTATCTTTAATATTTGTTTAACTTATTCCTACCTCTATTCCTCTTCCAATATACTAGCGTCAACCTCTTGCATATCCTTACCTTAGAGAGGCCTTAAATATCAAGATCAAAGTGATTTAACTTAAGTATATTAATCTTTCCATCAAAGACTTGGCTCATCGATGTTAGCATAGGTTATCTTAAAATTATCTAACACACAATACACTAATTTGTTGCAGACCCATGTTGTTTTCTGGACAATCAAGTCAAAGCTCCGTCATTACTTTTACCAAGCACTTGACCTATAACTTAAATTTCTCCACCTTAATTTTAACCCAATTTTCACTTCTCGAAAAACAATTTTTAGCTCAAATAATCTATCAATTCAATACCTAGTTAGATATCAAAGAAACCCTCTACTCGATAATCAATTTACAGCTCAAATCCTCTATGAATTATCTAAAAAACAACAAATATCCACCTTCATATAACACAAAGTGATTGAAAAATAAATTCAACCTAGTTATGAGCCTAGAAGTCATAACGTAATATAAATCTAAATCCTTAATTTGAGTAGATAATCCAAAATTTTGAGAATTATAAAAGTTGAGAACTAACTAATTGACAGTACAATGACGAAGAAGACAAAGGCAGAAGATTTCAAGTAGTCAGAGAGAAATCAATGAATAAGTTGGTAAATACAAAGAATAATGGAGAAGTTTAGGAGTAATGTATATTGGCTTGACCGTGGAAAGATGGTAAGGCCCTTTAGTCGGCAAGCAGGACAACGAAAAGCTCCTCAATCTCCCTCTTATAATATAAGATAATAATAATAACAATAATTTATTCATTATTATTATTATTATTATTATTATTATTATTATTATTATTATTATTATCATTAGTAGTAGTAGTAGTAGAACCATTACGATTATTATTTTTATTATTTGGTGTTTTTGACTTTATATGATATTTTCTAAATAAACTCTTGTATTTTGCTTATGTAATTTTTAATTCTTAATTTCTTTTTTCATATGAATTTATGAGTCAGTACTCAGTGTTTAGATTTGTATTGTAAAATGAGATATTTCACTTCGAGTAAAAATTATTTTTCTCTTCAAATTTTAATTTAAAAATCAAAAATATATTTCACCACTTTAAACTATAGATACCCTCTCCCCTTCTAATTCAAATAAGTATTTTAAATACTTATGATAGCTTCTAAATTATCAATCTTTATATTTTCTATTTTTCTAATAATATATATATATATATATATATATATATATAAATATTAAATATGAGCAAAGGCTATTTACTAAAAACAAATAGAAAAGAAAACAAGATGGTTCGTCAGGTCAAATCGACTTGAATCCAACAAATAAATTAGGCAAAATTAGAAATGAAAACCAAATTTATACAACGGGAAATGGAAGAAATCTTAAGCTCAAGAAATTATTGAACTTTCTCAATCCAGTCAAAAAGATCAACTTATCTCTTAGATCGATCTAGTTGTTGGTGCCATTGATGAACTTTCTAACACGAAATTCAGTTCAGAACCTTCATTAATCATTTGTCAATTTGTGTTAAACAAAGAGCTTGGGTGTATTACATATAGACGCTTAAGATTTCACAAACATGAAATCAATCCCATTGAAGACTTCTTCAACTCTATATCTGCCCAAATATATAGTAATTCAGGTATGTTCAAACCAAAATTCATTTTCAAATCTCGATGTCGAACACTAAATTAGCAAAAAACTTTCTTTTTCTTTCCCATCCCAGGAGGTTGAACCTCAAATAAAGTTGATACCATTGCTAAATAAAATAATTTACAAAATCCGTTTTAGCCAACCTTTTAGCACCATTACTAAAGCAAAAAATTTACAAAATTCATTTTTAGCTAATCCTTCAACTACAATCGCAACTCCGAAGTGAAGAATGTGATTAAAATATGAAACTCAGGTACCGAATCCTAATTTATATTTTGATTTTTCTTCTCAATCCCATCACCTCTTATCAATCATCAATTTCTATTTTGGCACTTTATGATATGAATGTTAGTGAATAAGTTCTTTTCCAAGTTGATAATAACTTTTCTATAGGCTGGGACATCTTGTATTGAATTATATGTTTTACTTGTTGTACCTGCAAAATCAAAATATTAGTTAGCAAAAGTTTGCCAAGCTATTTTCCAGTCTGAATATGTGTTGCACCTTCACGAGTATTATTTCTTAGCATATTAATTTGTTTGCACCTCCACCTAGATATTGTTTCTTAGCATATTAATTTGTTTGGCTTTCATAACTATACTCTATGGGACTTCCCAGATCCCATCTAATACCTTTTTCATTGTCAAAGAATCAATTTCAAGAATGAGTAGTAGAAAATTGTTGACCACAGAATACTTTAGTCCATGTCTTAGAGGTATAGCTTCAACAAGTAAAATAGACACTTCTCCAACTCCTCTAGTATCTATATAAATAAAGTCCCCATTTCCATCTCTAATACAGAAAGCACTAGTACTAGGACCTATATTACCCTTTTTAGAACTATTATAATTTCACTTAACCCCCTCTCCACTCCTGGTAGCTTCCAATAGATGATGTTCTGATGTATTATAGGAGTATAATTATCCAAAAATCTAATCATCATTGGACAGTGAGTAAGTATCTCTTTTAGATAGGTATATACACTTACTGCTAACAAATATAGGTTTCTATTATTTTTTAATACCATAGTTTGAATTGACATCCTTCCTCCATGAAAGGTAATGTTCTACTCTTCCAAATTTTCTATAAAATAGAATTAGGAATAACTTTAAACAATGGTGATATATGGATTTTTGATGATGAGCAGCTAACTATAAGGGACCAGGTCCTTTATGGTACAGTACAACTGGCACGCATGACTGCACAGTTTTGTCCTCTTATATAACAAACTTACAAGTGTTGCTTGTACTGATTTGGATAGTGGGTCCAATGATATTTTAGCCCTAATCATCACTCGGCTACAAAAGGAAAAAAAAGCCTCTTCATCAAATGGGGTTTTTTGTAATATCACTCGGCTACAAAAGGAAAAAAAGGCCTCTTCATCAAATGGGGATTTTTGCAATTACAAAGAGTAAATAGTGGTAGCAACAACCCCATTTCAACATTGCTCAATTTCTTAGCTGATTATGTTTGCTTAAGTAGAAACTGTTCTCGAGTGAGTATTGATTTGTAAATTAATTACTCATGTTATAAGAGTAATGAAATTTTCTCTTTGAGTAGGGAGTTCTTAGGTAGAGTTGCCTAAGTGTGATACTAATTAGAGTTAATCAGTGAAGAGAGTCCTTGATAGAGTTGCCAAAATGAGCTTCTAGCAGAGTTATTACAAGCAAAATAAACCTAGATTCAGGTTTATTGAAGTTTGTAATCACGAGTTTGATTATAGTAGATTTGGAAGCGGTTGTGAGGGCAAGTCATGGTTTTCTCTTCCTTAAGCAAAGGGGGTTTCCATGTTAAAAGCTTGTGTTTTTACTCTTCCTGCACTATGTTTTGATTCCTAGTTAATTTTTTGTATTTTATTATGATTGACCTTGAGGGACCTGGTCCCTCACTGTGTGGTGCAACCCCCAAGGATTTCAACAATTGGTATCAAAGTAAGGTCACTCTAAATTTCTTACACCTAGAGTGTCTTGGTCACTATGGATGCTTCATCTAATCTAGAAGAAGGGCAATATACCGCTAGACCACCAAGATTCTATGGGTAATATTATCGGCGGTGAAAAACTAGGATGTTTGACTTAATTATGTCTGATGATAGTGAACTAATGGACATAATCCTTGATGGTCCTCATGTTCCTGTTAAAGAACTCAAAGAAGAGAAATGACAAGAGAGGTGGTAAAAAGCAGGAGAGAATATGATAATACAGATAAAAGAAATATTAAAAGGAATGACAAAGCCAAGAAACTGTTAGTATGTGGCATAGGTTCTGATGAATACAATAGGATCTCATCTTGTGAAAATTCCAAGTAGATCTAGGATTGCTCATGAAGTCACTATTAATGTGAAGGATTCAAAAGTAGACATACTGACTATTCAGTATGAAACCTTCACCATGAAAGAAGGAGAAACCATTCAGGAAATGGATACAAGATTCACTTCTATTACTAATGAACTAAATTACCTAGGAGAAGTGCAATGCCCCAAATCTGGTACCCAAAACGCTACACGATGCTCATAACCTCGAAGGACCATAAGCTAACCCATAACTGATATCAGTACCTAAAAATTGCATAATATACTATATAAATAAAGAAATAGCAGGCTAAAACATGCCATAAGGTTCAAAACTGATAAAC
The DNA here is from genome assembly GCF_002878395.1 of Capsicum annuum. Classification (NCBI taxonomy): domain Eukaryota; kingdom Viridiplantae; phylum Streptophyta; class Magnoliopsida; order Solanales; family Solanaceae; genus Capsicum; species Capsicum annuum. Next base: position 112,905,384 of record NC_061114.1, read on the forward strand.
ATCTGATAAAACCATATCTGAATAATATGGTATGAAAATATCAAAACTAAAACAATGGCTGAAAACATCTAGTCTGAAAACACTATAGTCTGAAAACCTCTAAACTTTCTGAATAAGAAGTTGATGGGACACGTCCCCAACTAAATTCAACTACTAAAATAAACTAAGTAACAAAAAATAAAGTAATGATCATGTCCTCATAGGATAAGGACTGCAACTATAATAGTTTATAGGCAACTCAACCTCTTGAGATATGCTGTTGGGCTTTAAGTACTCAACCTTCATTTGCTGACATACCATACACTTAGCTGGAAAGTTAGGCATATTTATCTTTATGTTGTTCCACCAATAAATCTCCTTTAGGTCATGATACATCTTTTTCAAGCCTAGATAAAATGTATACCTCGACTCATGAGCCTTATTTAAAACTCTTTCCCATCGCCCATCAATATCAGGAACACACAATCTACCTTGGTACCTCAAGATACCATCTCCACTAATCTCAAATCCCATGACCTTCTGCTTACCCATATCATTCTTATTCTACATCAATATAGGTTCCAAAATCTTCTTCTTCATCACCTCTGCACTAAGAGATGACTTTACGACCTCTTGTATAGTCACATCTCCATCTTCAGAATCTAAAAGATGAACTCCTAGATTATCTAACTGATGAATGTCCTTCACCAATATTTACTTCTCCTCATCCACATGGGATAAGCTACCCATGGAAAACTTGCTAAGAACCATATTAGCCTTACCTGGTTGGTAGTGAAGACTCACATTATAGTCCGTGAGCAACTCAAGCCATTTCTTTTTCCTGAGTTCAACCCCTTCTAGGTGAATACATACTGTAAGATTTTATGGTCTAAATAGATATCAACATGAACCCCATATAAATAATAACATGAAATCTTGAAAACAAACGTAATAGCCACCAACTCTAAATTAAGATTTAAATAATTCCTTTCATAAACTTTTAGCTACCTAGAAGCTTAGGCGACAACCTTAATATGCTGCATTAAGACATAACCTAGTGCCGCACGCGACATATTACAATAAACAATAAACCTATCAGTACCCTTAAACAGTCCAAAATTTGAGCAGAAGTTAACTTATCCTTCAGCTACTCAAAACTCTCCTTGCAAGCATTAGACCATAAAAACTTCACCTTTTTCTGAGTCAGCTTAGTCAATGGATCAATAATAGGCATAAAAATTTCCACAAATCTCTTATAATACTTGACTAAACCTAAGAAGCTCTAAATATCAGTTGGAGGTATGGGTATAGGTCATTTCTTAACCGCCTCAACCTTTTATGGAATTTCCATGATCCCCTCACTGAATATAATGTGACCTAGAAAGGTCACAACATTCAACTAAAACTCAGTCTTTAAAAACTTAAAATACAATCACTGATCTATAAGAGTATGAAACATACTCAGAGGTAATTGTCATGGTCCTCCCCACTCTTAGAATATACCAGGATGTCATCAGTAAATACAATCACAAATAAATCCAGGAACTGTCTGAATACCTAGTTCATCAAGTCTATAAATGTAACTAAAGCATTATTCAACCTGAATGATATCACCAAAATCTCATAATGACCATATTGGGTTTGTGTAAGATCCTACAAAATTTCTAAGCTTGATTTAGTCCTTTAAGCTTGTCAAGGGATCCCAAACTTAGAAAGTTTTAGCTAAGTTTCCAGACATAGTTTATTTTTAGCCTTCAAAAGTTTGCAATCTTATTTCGTGACCTTAATGTCCTTTAATGGTCTATAATTTTGGTAATCCATGATTAGGAAGGTCAATAGGCGTTCCTAGAAAAGTTTTGAATTTTTTGGACCTCATTTAGCCCATGTTTGGAAGTCCTAAATAGTGGAACAACGCAATCTTGATATGCTGCATCACCTACTGCGTTGGTTAATATTGTTACCATAATGCTAGTAAAAATTCCTAAGACATGGCGCAATCATGGCGTGATGCATCGAGTATTGCGTCGATGCCATTGACGCGCCGCATTGCCAAATGCGTTAGTGCCCAGTTTCAGTCATTAAATGACCACGTCCTTAAGGGTAATTAGGTCATTTTCCCCAAACCTTCATCCCTTATAACACAAAATTTAGCCCTCTTTGGCTAAATACATTCATTATTTCACAAATGCTCAAGAACAAAAAACCCGAGATGATTAATTTCAATTCAAGAACTCAAGCTTTCTTCCATCAATCTTTAAGAAATTGTCAACTAAGGTATGTAAAGTGTTCATTAAAGGGTCCCTTTTCACCCTTAGAGCTTAAGAAACCCTTCCCAAACTATGAATTTTGAATTCCAGTTGTAGGTTGATTGTACATATATTTGCGTTGTGATATATAGAGCTGCATTCACTATCTTGCTAATTCAGTTGATGCTCACAATGAATGGCTAGCTGCTATTCCTACTAACCCAGTGGCCAATTCTGCTACAGCTAGAATTTGGGACTTCGCCCGAATGAATCATCCTTATTTTACCGAGTCTAAGTCAGATGAGGACCCTCAGGAGTATCTTAATCAGGTGTAGAGGATTAATAATATTATAGGGAGTGACTGCTATCTAGAGTGCTGAGCTAGATGTATATCAGTTGCAGGATATTTCTCACGCTTAATTCAAATAGTGAAAAGTAGAGAGAGTTATAGATGCAGGGCCTATTGATTGGGAGGAGTTTGCTACTGCTTTTCTAAATAGATTGTTTCCCCTAGAGCTGAGAGAATATAAGGTATTAGAATTAATCAACCTAAGGCAGGGAAATATGACAGTAAAAGAGTATTCATTCAAGTTTACTCAACTAGCTAAATATGCTTCTTATGTGGTGGCAGGTTGTAAATCTCGAATGAGTAAGTTTGTGTCTAGAGTGAATGATAGTATGGTCAAAGAGTGCAGGACTGCCATGTTGATTAGTGAGATAGACTTAGACAGTCTAATGATCTATGCTCAGTAGATAGAGGAGCCGAATAATAAGGAAAGAGAAAAGTAGAACAAAAGGGCTAGAATAGGTAGCTTTGATTTTAGTCAGCCTAAGTCAGAGCTTGGGAATCATTCTCAGTTCCTCCCAAAGTCCTCAGTTCCAACTTTTTCCTCAGCCAGTGCTCCAATTCCTAAGTTCAGGAATGGTAACAAAGATAGGGCGCTAGGCTCTGAGTATCAGAGCAGTATTAGTGGTGCCCGAACATATCTTCTTTGTCAACTTGTGGAAAGAACCATCAGGGTATTTGCAGAGCTGGTAGTGTTATTTGTTTTGGATGTGGAAAGCCATGCCACAGAGTCAGAGATTGTCCCCAGTCAGGTTTTTAGGGTCAACCTAACCATTCCTCAGCTCATTCCGGTCGCTCGAATCAAAAGGGTGCCACCTCCAGCACCACCAGTGGGCAACACCCAAATAGACTTTATGCTCTTCAGTCCCTACAGGACCAGGAGAATTCTCCTGATGTGGTCATGGGTATGTTAAGGATCTTTCATATACATATTTATGCTTTGCTAGATCCAGGAGCTTTCTTGTCTTTTATTACTCCTTATATAGCAGTTAATTTTGGAGTTAGTCCCAAAATTCTGGTAGAGAGCTTCTTAGTCTCTACCCAAGTGGGTAAAACTATCATAGCCCGACGGGTGTACATAAATTGTCCGGTTATGGTATTCCCAAAAGTCACTTCAGCAGACTTAGTAGAATTAGAGATGAAAAATTTTGATGTCATTCTTGGCATGGATTGGCTTCATTCCTGCTATGCCACAATCGACTGCAGAAATAGAATTGTCCAGTTTAAGTTTCTGAATAAACCCATCCTAGAGTGGAGGGGTAATACTTCAGCCTTTAGGGGTCAGCTTATTTCCTACCTAAGGGTAAGGAAAATGGTATCCAAGGGATGTGTGTATCATCTTGTTAAAGTTAAGGACTCTAGTTCTGAAACTCCCAGTCTTGAATCAGTCCCAGTAGTGAATAAATATTCAAATATGTTCCCAGAATTCCTCTTGAAAGGGAAATAGACTTCGGCATAGACCTTCTCTTAGATACTCAAACTATATCTATTCTTCTATACAAAATGGCACCAGCAGAACTCAGAGAACTAAAAGAACAGTTGAAGGATCTCCTAGACAAGGGGTTTATCAGATCCAGTGTGTCCTTATGGGGTGCACCAGTTTTATTCGTGCGAAAGAAAGACGCTTCTCTCAGAATATGCATACACTACCTTCAGCTCAATAAGGTCACAGTTAAGAACAAGTATCCACTTTCCAGAATTGATGACTTGTTATACCAACTCTAAGGTGCCAGTTACTTCTCTAAGATAGACCTCAGATCAGGCTATCATCAGCTCAGAGTCAGAGAATGTGGCATTCCAAAAACAACCTTCCGTACTTGGTATGGTCACTTTGAATTCTTAGTCATGTCATTTGGTCTTACCAATGCCCCAGCAGCTTTCATGGACTTGATGAACTGTGTGTTCAAGCAGTACTTGGACATGTTCATCTTAGTCTTCATAGATGTTATTCTTGTCTATTCCCCCAGTGAGCATGATCATGCAGACCCTTTCAGAACAGTATTGCAGACTCTAAAAAATTATCACTTATTCACTAAATCCAGTAAGTTCAAATTTTGGATAAGGTCAGTAGCATTCCTTAGTCATATCATTTTCGGTGAGAGCATTAGAGTTGATCCTCAAAAGACCAAGGCATTAAGAAACTTTCCTAGACCTATCACTCCATTAGATATCAGGAGTTTATTAGGTTTGGATGGCTATTACAAATGGTTTGTTGAGAGATTTTCATCTATTTCCTCCCCTATGTCCAGATTGACTCATAAGAAAGTCATATTTTAGTGGTCAGATTCATGCGAGAAGAGTTTTTAGGAGTTAAAGACTCGACTCACCTCAACTCTAGTTTTGACTCTTCCAGATGGTCCAGATGGGTATGTCGTGTACTGTGATGCATCCAGGGTAGGTTTGGGTTGTGTCCTCAGGCAGCATGGTAAGGTCATATCCTACGCCTCTAGAAAACTTAAGCCTCATGAGAAGAATTATCCAACTCATGATCTTGAGTTAGTAGCAGTAGTCTTTGCCTTACAGATTTGGAGGCACTACTTGTATGGGGTGCATATAGATGTGTTCACAGATCACAAAAGTCTCAAGTACATGTTCTCACAAAAATATCTTAATCTCCGTTAGATAATTCATTAGTTAGCCATACTAGGTGTCCATTTAGTTAATTCAGCTGAAGGTAGTATGTGGGTTTAGAATAGATCAGAATCATCTCTATTTTCCAAAGTTAAGGAAAAGTAGGATAGAGATCCCAATCCAGTCAAAATGAAAGAGTCAGTCAATGATCAGAAGGTAAAGGTTTCCTCCCAAGAGGGAGATGGTGTTTTGCGTTGTCAAGGTTATCTGTGTGTGCCAGGTGTTGATGACTTAAGGTAGAAAATTCTTGCAGAAGCATGTGGTGAGCGTTACTTTATTCATATAGGGGCCACTAAGAAGTATCGCGATTTACGAGAGATCTATTGGTGGAGTGGGATGAAGAGAGATATTACAGAGTTTGTGGCTAAGTACTCAATATGTCAGCAAGTTAAGATTGAGCATCAAAAGCCTAGTGAGTCCATGCAGGATTTTAGTATTCCTACTTGGAGGTGGGAAGAAGTGAACATGTACTTTGTGATGGGTTTTCCTCGTACTCGTCATCAGCATGATTCAGTCTGGTCATTTTAGATAGAATGACAAAATTAGCTCATTTTCTTCCAGTCCATACCTCTTATTTAGCCGAGGATTATGACAAACTCTACATCAGAGAGTTGGTTAGATTGTACGATGTTCTGTTATCTACAGTCTCAGATAGAGGTACCAGTTCACCTCTAATTTCTGGAAAGTATTCCAAAAGGGTCTTGGTACCAGAGTTCACCTCAGTACATCTTTTCATTCTCAGACCGATGGTCAAGTAGAAAGGACCATCCAGATTTTAGAAGATATACTGCGAGTGTGTGCAATTGACTTTAAGTGTAATTGGGATGACCACTTGTCGTTGATTGAGATTACATACAACAACAATTATCATTCCAATATTCAAATTGCTGCATTCAAAGATCTCTACAGTAGAAGATATAGATCTCCTATCGGTTGGTTCGAAGTCGCTAAGGCCGCAGTGGTAGCGCCTGACTTAGTCTTCAATACCTTAGAAAAAGTTTAGTTAATTAGAGAGAGGATCAAGTGTAACACCTTAAAAATGGCTCCCAAAGTGTCACACGGTGCTTAAGGCTACAAGTAGCCCCAAGCTAACCCTTTGAGCTATTTCCATACCATTCAACACTCATCGATAGGATTACTATATCAAACATCAAGATATTCTCCATAATATAATAATTCAAGATAAAAGAGACGCGGAAAGTAACAAAATACGATCTCTCCACAAGACTGATAAATCTAACCATCTAGTCTAACAAGCCTCTACTAAACTGTATAACACAGAGCCATTAGGACAGACCCCAACTGACCCTAACATTAGGGAATAAAATGATAACTCAAAATAAAAGAGTGAAATCAGAAATAACCAGTCCTCGAACCATGAGGACTCACCACTGCATAAAATGTAGACCAATGTGCTCGAAAAATCACGTCAAGCCTGGGAATGAGCACCTGGACCTACATTATAGGGAAAATGTAGCCCACGTACAAATACATGGGTCAGTACCATGGAATATGGACCGAGTATATGAGGGTGTATGCAAGTTTTCATAAAAGTCCTATATCACAAATATTCATAGGAAAATATGTATGCTATAATAAGAGACTCACATAGCTTGAAATAAAATCATCATAATCACCATAGAGTAAAACACATCTATGAAAATATGTGTCATCATAGTAAAGCCCAATCACTTTCATAATCATTTTCAAGTCATCAAAATGAGTAGCTTTCATAACAATTCCCTTTTAGATATAGAAATATTCATCAAATTCTTCAAAAACGACAACTTTCTCAACTCACACTTTCAAACTATTATATTTTTCATCTCAATCTGAAGAATACACACACACACTGGGAGTCTCTTACAACCAACATAAACCATGTGAGCTACATGGAGTCCAACGTCTAACCTACGTTGGGGAGAGCTATCCTATCCTTTCCATCAGAGTACAACCTTAATCTTTTGTTCACTAGTGAACACTCTATCAATTAGCCTTAGGCTCACATCCTATGGGGGCACGTAGTTCTAGGAAAGTACCAATCACAACTATACCTCCCACTCGGTGCTAAAGACTACCCCCGGACTGAGCTCAGATAATTTCAAAAGAAAATCCAAAGCAACGCAATTCAACAATTCATATCGGGAGCCATCATGTTACCCCTTTTAAATAATAAATCAATATGTGGATTTCTTTTCCCATTCGAGTTCAAAAATAACTCTTTCAAGACCAAAAGGTCAAATCATTCAAATATCAAGGTGTGTATAATACATTACTTCACCAAAGATCATAATCTCAAAGAGGGTTTAAATCCTATATATCAACACTTGAGCAAAACATTTCAAGATTCATACTTTGTATAGCAAACAAGTATAACTCATATGAAAATCTAAAAAATCAACTTGAAACATGATATTAACATCAAAACATGAGGAATTTATCTTTAAGACATCACAAAAATATCATAGTTTCTTGAACAAGAATATAGGATAATAGTTTCCATCTCAAATTCATAATTAAACAAGTAAAATCATGTATCTTCGTAAAATAATACAAATTTTTGGGCACAAGAACGAAAGAATGTTTTTGTTGAAAACCCCACATACCTTTATGGTAACGGATTCGTTGAAAGATTGGACCCTCAATGTTGATTGTGCAACCCTAGTTATTTTTCTCCTTTAGTGCTCTTGGATGATGAACTTAGATTGATAATAGGGTTATGATGTGTTTAGATTCTATTAAATTCATAAGGTTAAGTTTCGAGGTTTGTAAGGAGTGCCAAAAGACTTAATTGCCCTCAAAATAACTCCAAACAGAGTATTTTTATTACCTGAAACACCAAGTGTGCGCCACATTGCTTATCATATACATTTACGTGTGCGCCGCATTGATTATCGCACACATTTAAGTATGTATCGCATTTCTTATTCCACACATTTAAGTATGCACCGTATTTCTTATCGCACACCTATTGCAGTAGCCATGTGCGATTGGTTAGGCGACGCACTCTACTTCGCATAGCCATAACTCCTTGCTCATGTGTCGGATTTTGATGAAATTGGTATCATTGGAAAGCTAATTCGATTTTCTATAATTTGATGGGTATAAATATGCAAAAATAACATATATGTATCAAGTTATGATCATTCAAAGATGACCCTTGTGCATTCAAACAGTAAAACTTTATGGATTTTGAAACTCTTAGCTTGTACTACCTTAAGTGACTCATATAACCACACTTAACACATCATAAGCTCTCTTATAACTAGGGTACTATTGGTAATTCATGTGCCTAAATATGGATTACAGAATTGGGGGTTTCACATGTATGAACAATGGTTAGCTTCTAGCTTAGGAAAGTGCGGGGCATTACAATATCTCCCCCTTGGGGACATTCGCCCTCGAATGACGCTGGGTATAGTAAGAGTAAAGAGAAAACGAAGGGTACATAGTTGAAGCAACTTGCTAATCTTTCCTCTACTTTATTCTATATTTCATACATAACAAGGAGTGCATGACTCATGAAATCACAGCTGAGTAGTATAAAATAACTGCTGAACTATTGCAATTCGGCATAGAAAAAGAATGATTTAGAGCAGAATGGTACCTTCGGCTTGATCGAGGATTGCGGAAAATAGGTGCAGATACTTGGATAGCATATCCATCTCAGTTTCCCAAGTTGCACCTTCAACAGATTGGTTTTGCCACAACAACTTGACTAAGGAAACTTTTTTGTTCCTTAGTCTTCGAACTTGGTGATCTAAAATCTCAACAGGAACTTCCTCAAAAGAAAGACTATCTTGCATATCAGGGTTTTCTGAAGGATCTACAATAACACAATCACCAACGTGTTTCCTAAGCATGGAGACATGGAAGACAGAGTGAACGGAAGATAACTCTAAAGGTAACTCGACCTCATACGCTACCTTACCAACATGGCTAAGAACTCTGTAGGGGCCAACATAACGGGGACTAAGTTTCCCTTTCTTCCCAAATCTCTTCACTTCCTTCATGGATGAAATCTTTAAATATACCAAGTCACCAACTTCAAATTCAAGGTCTCTTCTCCTTACATCAACACACGACTTCTGATGACTCTATGCGGTTTTCAGTCTTTCTCTAATCACTTTGACTTTTTCCATAGCCTCAAAGACCGAATTAGAACCACTCACGACAGCTTCACCCACTTCAAACCAACCTATGGGTGACCTATATTTCCTCCCATACAAAGTCTCAAATGGAGCCATGCCAATGCTAGAGTGGAAACTATTATGGTAAGCAAACTCTATCAACGGTAAATGCTTACCCCAACTCTCCTTAAAGTCAAGAGCACACACTCTAAACATATCATCTAAGGTTTGGATGGTCCTCTCAGCCTGACCATCTGTCTGAAGATGGAAAGCAGAACTCAAATGCCCTTGGGTACCAAGACCCTTCTGAAAAGCTCTCCAAAACTGCGAAGTGAACTGAGTATCCCTATCTGAAATGATGGACAAGGGAACTCTATGCAATCTGACTAATTCCCGAATGTACAATCTAGCATAATCCTCAGCAGTATAAGAAGTATGCACAGGCAAGAAGTGTGCAGACTTAGTCAATCTATCCACAATAACCCAAACCAACTCTAGAAGCATCACAATATACTATAAAACTCTCAACGCCATCATGCAATGTCAAAACAGGGGCTGAAGTGAGTCGAGTCTTCAACTCCTGAAAACTCTTCTCACAAGAATCGGACCACAAAAACTTTACTTTCTTTTGGGTGAATCGGGTCATAGGAGTCACTAGAGAGGAGAAACCTTCAACAAAACGATGGTAATAGCTAGCTAGACCTAAGAAACCTTAGATGTCAGTCGGAGAGATAGGTCTAGGCCAGTTCCTAACAGCTTCTGTCTTTTGGAGATCAACTCTAATACCCTCGAAAGAAATGATATGGCCCAAAAAAGAATCAGAACTCAACCAAAACTCATATTTGCTGAATTTGGCAAACAATTGATGGTTTCTAAGAGTTTGCAAGACAATTCGGAGATGATCTGCATGTTCATTCTCATTATGGGAGTACACCAGAATATCGTCTATAAATACGATAACAAACATGTCAAGATATGGTCTGAACACTTGATTCATGAGGTCCATGAAAGCTGCCGAGGCATTATTTAACCTGAAGGACATAACAAGAAACTCAAAATGACCATAGCGAGTTTGGAAAGCTGTTTTTAGGGTGTCACACTCCTTAACTTTGAGTTGATGATAGCCAGATTGAAGGTCTATCTTTGAGAAGTAACTTGCACCTTGCAATTGGTCAAACAAATTGTCTATTCTAGGAAGAGGATACTTATTTTTGATAGTGACTTTATTCAACTGGCGATAGTCAATACACATACGCAGGGAACCATCTTTCTTTCTCACAAATAACACAGGAGCACCCTAAGGATGAATACTGGGCCTTATGAAACCCTTATCTAACAAATCTTTGAGTTGCTATTTCAACTCTTTAAGTTCTGCAGCGGCCATATGGTAAGGAGGAATAGAAATGGGCTGAGTATCGGGAAGAAGATTGATCCTGAACTCTATCTCTCTATCAAGAGGTATCCCTGGGAGATCTTTAGAAAAGACATCAGAAAACTCATAGACTATGCTAGCTGACTGGAGATTTGGAGTCTCAGACTTAGTGTCCTTGACTCTAACTAGATGATAAATACACCCCTTGGAAATAAGTTTTCTAGCTTTAATATATGAGATAAAATGACTCTTGGGAGATACAGAACTCCCAGACCACTCAAACACAGGTTCATCAGGATACTAAAACTTGACTACTCAGGTACGACAATCTATAGAGGCCTAACAAGAATGAAACCAGTCCATACCCAGAATAACATCAAAATCCACCATGTTTAACTCAATTAGATCATCCAACATGACTCTATAACTCAATTAGATCATCCAACATGACTCTATGAAGGACTGCAACAGGACACTTTCTATACACTTTCTGGGCAACAATCGAATCACCCACTGGGGTAGAAACTAAGATAGGCTCAGGAATATTTTCAGGACTCATTTCAAAATTCACAGCAACCAGAGGTATAACATATGAAAAACTGGATCCAAGGTCCAAAAACTCATACACATCAAATTAAACTATACGAAGCATACCAGTAACAACATCGAGAAAGTCCTCCTGCTCCTGGCGAGATGGAAAAGTATAGAACCTATTTTTGCGCTGACCGCCAGCAGTGCTAGAAGAGGTTTCCTAACCTAGGGCTGGGCGAGTCACCTGAACTGGAGCACTAGCAGTCTGAGTTTGAGGACGATTATCACGACGCCCTTGCCTGGCATGTGGGCACTCCCTAAGTTTGTGACCCAAGTTACCACACCCGAAACAACCTTTTTTCTCACCCCAATACTCACTCGGGTGGGTCCTACCATACTTAGGACATGGAGGATAATTTGTCTTACTTCCAACACTGTACTGGGACCTGGCTGTATATGACCTGCTACCTTGCTCCTGCCTGCCCCTAGGTACGGGAGCACTAGCTGACGATAGTGCTGGTGTATATGAATGATTCTGAAACTGAGAGCGATTCCTTCTCTGCGATCTAGTCTGACCCTATGCGTGCTGCTCGAACCTAGCTCTCTTATTCCCTCTCATTCTATCCTTCTCCTTGATCTTGTCTGCTTCAATCTGTTGGGCATGAGTCATCAGCTTGGAAAGATTCATGTCACTATTTAACGTAGCAGACCTGCACTCCTTTACAACATAGCTAGACACTCCTGTCACAAATTTACTCATACTAGCCCGATTATCAACTACTAAGTCAGGAGCATATTTGGCCAACTGATTGAACATCAGATAGTACTCTTTAGCATTCATAGAGCCCTATTGTAAGTTCATGAACTTCTCTACCTTTTTCTCTCTCATCTTTAAAGGGAAAAACTTATCCAGGAATGCATCCTGGAACTCCTACCAAGACGTAGGGGCAGCATCTTTACCTCTACCCTTCCTCCAAGCAACTACCTAATCATAAGCAAGGTCTTTCAACTGATATGCTGCCAACTCCACACTATGCTTCTTAGGGACATGCATCACCTGAGTAATCTGTTGTACCTCCTCCAAGTACAACTGTGGATCCTCATCTGGCTTGGACCCATAAAATTCGAGTGGATTCATCCGCATAAAGTCATGGATCCTTACAGTAGCTGATTTACCTCCCTGCTACTGTGGAGTCGGGGTCGGATTGTCCTGAATATTTGCAGTGACAGCTTGGGCCAGCGCCTGAAAGGCTACCCGAAATTCGGCATGGGACACATTTTCATTTAGTGGGTCAGCAAGCTGGGGTTGCTGACCATCGTTCTTTCTTCTAGCTCGGCAAAGAGGCATATTCTGAAAGAGGAGAGCACGAATTAATAGCTGAAAGGAAACAATTGTAAGCACGATGGACTTCTAAAAGAAAGAAATAACACTTTTTCCTAAAATATCTCATAGTCTATTACTCATAGATGTGACGCGCTACAGATCGATGATTAAGACTCTACTTAACGCGGCTTGCCAGACTCCCTAGGACTCCAATAACCTTAGGCTTTGATACCAAGTTGTAATGCCCCAAAAATGGGTCCTAAAGCGTCAGATGGTATTTAAGGCTACAAGTAGACCCAAGCTAACCCTTTGAGCCATTTTCATACCATTCAACACTCATCGACAGGATTACTATAATCAAACATCAAGATATTCTCCATACTATCATAATTCAAGACGAAAAAGATGTGGAAAGTAACAAAATATGACCTCTTCATAAGACTGATCAATCTAACCATCTAGTCTGACAAGACTCTACTAAACTGTATAACACTAAGCCATTGGGACAGACCCCAACTGACCCTAACATTAGGGAATAAAATGATAAGTCAAAATAAAAGAGTGAAATTTGAAATAACCAGTCCTCAAACCATGACGACTCACTACTGCAGAAAATGTAGACCAATGTGCTCGGAGAATCACGTCAAGCCTGGGAATGAGCACCTGGACCTACATTATAGGAAAATGTGGCCCACGTACAAATACATGGGTCAGTACCATGGAATATGGATCAAGTATATGAGAGTGTATGCCAGTTTTCATAAAAGTCCTATATCAAAAATATTCATAGGAAAATATGCATGCTGTAATAAGAGACTCACATAGCTCAAAATAAAATCATCATAAACACCATAGATTAAAACACATCGGTGAAAACATGTGAGTCATCAAAGTAAATCCCAATCACTTTCATAATTATTTCAAGTCATTAAAATGAGTATCTTTCATAACAATTCTCTTTAAGATATAGAAATATTCATCGAATTCTTCAAAAACGATAACTTTCTCAACTCACACTTTCAAACTATTAGATTTTTCATCTCAATCAGAAGAATACACACACACACTGGGAGTCTCTTACAACCAACATAAACCATGTGAGCTACATGGAGTCCAACATCCAACCCACGTTGGAGAGAGCTGTCCTATCCTTGCCATCGGAGTAGGACCTTAATCTCTTATTCACTAGTGATCACTATATCAATCAGCCTTAGGCTCATATCCTATGGGGTACGTAGTTCTAGGAAATTACCAATCACAGCTATAGCTCCCACTCGGTGCTAAAGACTATTCCCTGACTGAGCTCAGATTATTTCAAAAGAAAATCCACAACAACGCTATTCAATAATTCATATCGGGAGCCATTATGCTAGCCCTTTTTCGTAATAAATCAACATGTGAATTTCTTTTCTCATTCGAGTTCAAAAATAACTCTTTCAAGATGAAAAGGTCAAATCATTCAAATATCAAGGTGTGTATAACACATTACTTCACCAAAGATCATAATCTCAAAGAGGGTTTAAATCCCATATATCAACACTTGAGTAAAACATTTCAAGATTCATACTTTGTATAGAAAACAAGTATAACTCATATAAAAATTTGAAAATTCAACTTGAAACTTGATATTAACATCAAAACTCAAGGACTTATCTTTAAGACATCACAAAAATATCATAGTTTCTTGAACAAGAATATAGGATAATAGTTTCCATCTCAAATTCATAATTAAACAAGTAAAATCATGTATCTTCGTAAAATAATACAAATTTTTCGGCACAAGAACGAAAGGATGTTCTTGTTATAAATCCCACATACCTTTATGGTAACGGATTCATTGAAAGATTGGACCCACAATGTTGATTGTGCAACCCTAGTTGTTTTTCTCCTTTAGTGCTCTTGGATGATGAACTTAGATTGATAATAGGGTTATGATATGTTTATATTCTATTAAATTTGTAAGGTTAAGTTTAGGGGTGTTTAAGGAGTGCCAAAAGACTTAATTTCCCTCAAAATAACTCAAAACGGAGTGTTTTTACTACCTGAAACACCAAGTGTGCGCCGCATTGCTTATCGCATACATTTACATATGCGCCGCATTGCTTATCGCACACATTTAAGTATGAGTCGCATTGCTTATTGCACCTATTTAATTATGCGTCGCATTGCTTATCGCACACCTATTGCAGTAGCCATGTGAGATTGGTTAGGCGACACACTCTACTTTGTAAAGCCATAACTCCTTGCTCGAGTGTCGGATTTTGATAAAATTGGTATAGTTGGAAAGCTAATTATATTCTCTATAATTTGGTGGATAGAAATATTAAGAAATGACACATATTTATCAAGTTATAATCATTCAAAGATGACCCTTGCGAATTCAAACACTAAAACTTGATGGATTTCGAAACTCTTAGCTTGTACTTCCCTAAGTGACTCATATAACCACACTTAACACATCATAAGCTCTCTTATAACTAGGTTACTCTTGGTAATTCATGTGCCCAAATATGTCTTACAGAATTAGGGGTTTCAGATGTACGAATAACGGTTCGTTTTCTAGCTTAGGAAAGTGTGGGACATTACATCAAGATAGCTCAAAGCCGACAGAAATCGCACATAGATGTGCGCAGATAGGATCTTGAATTCGAGATTAGTGATTATGTATACCGAAAAATCTCTCCCATAAAGGGAGTAAAGAGGTTCGGAAAAAAGGAAAAGATCAGACCCCAATATATCGATCCCTTCAAAATTCTCAGTCGCTTTGATAAAGTAGCTTATGAGCTCGAGTTGCCTTCAGATCTAGCTTTAGTGTATCTAGTATTTCATGTCTCCTTGCTTAGGAAGTGAATAGGTGACCCAGCAGTTGTATTCCTTGTTGAGGGCATAGATATCTAGAACAGTCTCTCTTATAAAGATATTCTAGTAGAAATCCTTGAATATCAGACCTGCAGACTGAGGAACAGAGAAGTTCCTCTAGTCAAAGTTTTTTGGCAAAATTAGTCCGTTGAGGGAGCTACTTGGGAGGTAAAAATAGACATGCAGATCAAGTATCCTCACCTTTTTCCACTAATTCAGACTCAGCCTAAGGTAATGGCTTTCCTTAATCTTATTCCATTTTATGTTCAGATTTTAGTTACAAACTTGATATTCAGTTTCATGCTCAGTTTTTTATTTCAAACTTGGTATCCTTTACCATTGCATGTTTAGTCACATGTTCATTAGTCATTTAGTCATGTATTCATGAATTAGATATGCATGATTAGCTTATTAGTACTCCCATTCATGCATTCATGTATCAGCTCAATCATGAAATCATGTATCAAATATGCATTGCTCAGTATGAATCTCAGTAAATCAGAAATGTCAGTCATGTAATCATGTTTTAGTAGTTAATGTTCAGTATGTACATCGTCTTATCATTTCTCCCATCTTAGTCAGTCTCATTCGAGGATGAATGTTCCCAAGGGGAGATATTGTAAGACCCCATAAAATTTCTAAGATTGATTTAGTTCTTTAAGCTTGTCAAGGGGTTCCAGACTTAGAAAATTTTAGCTAAGTTTCCAGAATTAGTTTATTTTTAGCCTTCAAAAGTTGGCAATCTAATTTCGCGACCTTAATGTCCTTTAATGGTCTATAATTTTTGTTAATTCATGATCAAGAAGGTCAATAGGTGTTCTCAGATAAGTTTTGAATTTTTTGGACCTTGTTTAGACCATGTTTGGAAGTCCAAAATAGTGGAACAATGAGATCTTGGCGCGCCGCATCGTCTATCGCATTGGTTAATATTGTTACCAGACTACCAGTCAAAAGTCCTAAGACACGATGCGATTTTGGCGCGACGCATCGAGTATCGTGTTGATGCCATTGATGCACCGCATCGACAAAGCGTTAGTGCCCAGTTTCAGTCATTAAATGACCACATCCTTAAGGATAATCAGGTCATTTTCCCCCGACCTTCATCCCTCATAACATGAAATTTATCCTTCTTTTGCTAAATACATTCATTATTTCACAAATGTTCAAGAACAAGAAACCCTAGGTGATTAATTTCAATTCAAGAACTTAAGCTTTCTTCAATCAGTCTTTAAGAAATTGTCAACTAAGGTATGTAAAATGTTAATTCAAGGGCCCCTTTTCACCCTTGGAGCTCAAGAAACCCTTTTCAAACTATGAATTTTGAATTCCATGTTGTGGGTTTGATTGTACACATGTATAAATTATGATATGATTCCCAAGGTTGAATCTTTATTAAATTCTCATGATTTCATATTAGTATGTGGATTGAAATCCTTAAATTTGAAGTGCTTGATATAGCCATGTTGTATTAGTTGTTGATTCATGCCTTAGAAAATGTTATGCCTTCCATTTGTTTGTTAAAATGCCCAATTGAATAAGAATTGTGCATTATGACCTATTTGTGATCTAAATGATAAACTCATGATGTACCCACACGTTCAAAATGACTCCCATGCTTAAGCTATGTCTTGTACTGATTTGGTGGAATGCTCATAAGTATGGATTTGTGAAATTATGTTATGTTAGCATGTATTCCTATTCATGTGTAAGCTTATGACTTGCAAATGCTTCATGAAATCCCTCAATGGTTGTTTTAGGAATTTTGACTATGGTTATTTGTTCAAGAAGTGTCATGCCTTATTTATATTCATGCTATCGAGTCCTGGGGGTATTTAATACCTGTTAATTTAACTGTATGCCTAGAGCCAATGCTAGTTTTCAAGATAACCTTAGTTAAGCCACAATCAGTAGAATTCAGTGTGTCTTAGAACTCAGGAAAACTCAGTAGTATTCAGTTCAGTCCTCAGTAACTTAGTCAATTAAATAAATTTAGTAATATTTCGTCAGTCAATTAAATTCAGTAAACTCTGTCCAATTTAGTCCAGTATACTCAGTTCAGTGTCTATTCAGTTGGGAGTAGGATTCAGCATCGAGTGAACCCAAGGATGGGAACTTACCTGCCAGTAGAAGGTGTGATTCTTAGAAGAATTCCTTACATTCCAGAACTATGTAGCCAGTGTAGGTTGAGACATCAAAACCTATCAGATAAGGGTCAATGTGGTGGTTTAACCTATCAGATGAGGGTACCACCATTCTCGTTAGAGTACCTGACAGATAAGGGTCACTCATAGCTTGTCCTTACCGGTAGCGTGGAATTGACACCCTTCTAATTAGGGTTGAAGATTGGACTCCAACTCAGTTATAATATCTTATTTGGGCTATATCAGTTAGATGAATTACTCCCACAGTCTCAATCTTAGTCCTCAATAATGAACTCAGATAGTTCAATAGATTTCAGGACAGTCAGATAAAGTCACTCAGTTCAGTACGAAACTCAGCTAGTTCCATTAGAATTAGGACTGTCAGATACAGTCACCCTGATATCAAATATTTCAGTTATCAGTAATCCATGTTATCAGTAAACTCAGTATTTAGAATCCTTATGATTTCAGTTATAGTTATGTATTCATGCATGTATCCTCACGCAGTCATGTTTATGTTATCTAGTCAGTTTAGTTCATGCATATGAACCCTTGCATTTAGCCTTACCTCACTTTATGTACCAGTACATTCACATGTACTGACGAATACTTTTCTTTTCCGCTATGGTGTTTTATACTATTGGTTCGGATGCTCAGGTTCCCGATCACATTTTGCAGCTCAGATATCAGCAGTCAGAGTCAGTGATGAGTCCTCATATTTTGAGGACATAATTATTTCACTCTTTTAGTAATCAGTATTTAGTTACTTTCAGCAGATGGAGTTAGTTGGGGAAATGTCCCATTATCTTCTTATTCAGAAAACTTAGAGGCTTTCTAACTATAGCATGTTCAGATAGTTATTTCAATCTTAGTATTATCATACTTTGTTCAGACGCTGTTTTATGCAGTATTGTTTAGTATTGGAACCATATGGCAAGTTTTATGCCAGATTTCCGCATTTATTTCAGTCATATTATTATTACAATATTACTATTATCTAGTGCTCAGTTACAGATATCAGTCATGGGTTAGATAGTGGTCCTTTGGGATTTTTAGAACCGTGTAGCGTCCGGGGTACCAGACTTTGGGTGTTACAGTTTGAAAGGTAGTCTTAGGGATATCCGCCTCCCTAATCTTCAACTGATGATTACATGACTGAAGATCAATCTTAGAAAAATATCTAGCACCCTGAAACTGGTCAAAGAGATCATCTATCCTTGGAAAAAGATATTTATTCTTCACCGTCACCTTATTCAGTTGCCGATAATCTATGTACATCCAAAGGGAACCATTCTTCTTATGCATGAAAAGCATGAGAGCACCCCACGGGGATACACTAGGATGGATGAAACCCTTATGAAGAAGATCATTTAACTGCGCCTTAAGTTCTTTCAATTCAGTAAGATCCATTTTATAAGGAGGAATAGAGATAGGATGGGTATCTGGTAGAAGATCAATCCCAAAGTCTATTTCCTTATTAGGAGGAATACCAGGAAGATCATTAGGAAACACGTCAGGAAATTCATTAACAACAGGGACAAATTATAGAGAGGGAACCTCAAAACTAGAATCTTTGACCCAAACTAGATGTTATATACACCCCTTGGAAATCAATTTCAGGGCGCTATGATATGAATGAAACCTTTTATTTAAAACTAAGGAACTTCCCTCCCATTCCATTGTCAGTTTATTTGGAAATTGACAACTGACCCTATGGGCCTGACAATCTAGACAAGCATAACATTAATGAAGCCAATCCATCCCCAAGATCACATCAAAATCTACCATATCCAATTCAATTAGATCCACCAATGTCTCGCTATCACTAATAGATACAACACAACCCCAATAGATCCTTCTAGACACAATAGAATCACCCATTGGGGTAGACACAGAAAAGGAATAGGAAATGCTCTCAGGACCAAAACCAAAATGAACAGCCATATAAGGGGTCACATAAGAAAGGGTAGAACCTGGATCAAGAAGACAATATACATCATGAGAGAAAAAATATAACGTACTAGTAACGACATTAGGAGATGCCTCAAATTTATGATAGCTGGCAAGAGAATAAAAACTGTTCTAAGCAGTATCGGTACCAGAAGTAACACCCTTTGGAACAGGAGATAAAGAAGTAGAAACCAAAACCCTATTAGCTCCAGTAGCAACACTAGCAAAAGGACAATGTCTCCACATATGACCAGGGTGACTATAGTTGAAACAAAACTTCCTCCGCTTATCGCAATAACTATGGTGAGGCTGTCCACAGAGTCTACAAGGAGGATAGGGTTGGGCTCACTGAGCTCCACTAGCCCAAGACTATGAACCCTGGCGCTTAAACCCACTATTATCCTAAAAGCAACGACCACCAGAATACCTGGGATAAGGAGCACTAATAGTCGAGTGGGAACTCCCCCAATTCCTTTTCTTAGTCTATTGTTTCCCATTTCTCTAGCATCCTGCTGATTTATACCCCACCCTGAATACTAGAATTTCTTATTCTATCTCTCTCCTATCTTCTCCTATTCCATTCTCCCACCAATAAAACCAGAATAGTGTGGTAGAGAGGTCAGAATTTGGGTCAACAAATGAATAAAACGGCAATACTCAACATTAGAAATGTCTCCTTGGTGTAGTGGGACATAGACATCATCAGCTCGAAAAGACCAGGGAGGTCTGGTAAGGATCAGTGGAACTCCAAATGGGAAGTTAGGAGTAGGTACCATAGACAGGGTCTGTACTTCATAACTAGGATGAATTCTATCCACATTATCCTCAGGTGGGATAGAGCAGTTTCACTGAGCATTAGATCTTCAGGGAGGCATGATTTGAAATGCGAACAAATAGAATTAGAGTAGATTTCAAGACCTTAGAATCTAATAGTCAAAAAAATAGATCATAAGAAAGAAAATATTCCTAAATGTCCCATAGCCTCTCCCTTCTAAGTTGCCATGCTACATACCAATAAAAGAGACCCTACTTGTCATGCCTTTATGGACACCTAATAACATGAACCTAGCTTTGATGCCAAGCTTGTCATGACCCAAACTGGGACATGGGCGTGATGGGTATCTCAAGTTTACCGAGGAATGGAGACTACCCCTTACCCTAGCCAAACAAAACACAATACAACTAACAGCGGATGAATTTTAAACATATAAACAAATAGTTAAGGAACTAGCTTACAAAGAAATATAATAACTTTAACATCCATCCCAATCCACTGTAATCCACAAAGCCTCTTATAACCAAGAACAACCTAAGTTGGGACATGCCACTGACCATAGACAAAATGAGTCCAAAAGGAATAGTCCAAAATATGAATGAGACAAGACCATAAAATAACGGTCTTTCGAAGAATGGATGCTTACCACTTAAAAGCTAACTCTTGAGCTATCAAGGAATCAACTATCATTGTGTAGGGAAAGAAGAAGTGTCTCCGATTTCCATTTTGTGCGGGGATATATCTTTCGGAGACAGTTAGCAGGGTGAGTTCTAGCATGTAACTCAAACAAGGGATAAAATAATACCACTATCAAGTCAATCCAAAACTATTCAAAAACCAATGCACACAATTATAACTCAGGAAAGGGATAAAATAATGTTTTACTTTCATGTTAAGCTTGTTCGAGAACAAGGCATAACATAAAAGTAAAATATTAGCATGGACAATGTAGCTGTCCCGTTATCTATACCCACGGCTATATGGGTCTATCTTTCAGTCAGGACCCAAACTAAAGTCTGACCTTGATGTATATCTTCAATCCAATAAGGAACGGAGACCACCCCTTAAACTTAACCAAATACCATACACTACCCAACAATGGTTGAATTCCGAACATATAACAAGATAGCACAAGATAAGTTCAAGGAATAAAAGATATATCTATAGCCAATAACATGCAACTGACCAAACACATCTAACCAATATCACCCAATTCCACAGTAATCCAACAAAGCCTCTATATAAAAAGAATCAAAAACCAGTCTTGGTCGGGACATGTCCCTGACTCTAACATTGACAATGATAATGTTAATGATAATAAAAACTCTCAATCCTAATCTATAATAAGAACTCATGATATGTATAAGTTCTCTAGAGTATAGAATCTCACCACTTCACCATAATAAATCAACGAATCAAGTCAATCCTCCTAACTCCGTCCAGGAAAAGTAGAGATATCTCTAGCGCCTACATCGCGTAGGGATACAACATCTAGAGACAGTTAGTGGGTTGAGTAATAGAATATAACTCAAGATTAAGGATAAAATAATACCGTTATAAATAGTTCAAAATCGTTCAATTTCAATACACATAATGAAATGCATATATGTATATATATATATCATATTCTGGGATAGGAAACAAGGCTTAACATGCAATTTAAAAAATTTAGCTTGGATTGTGTAACCCAACCGTCATAACATAAGAAGGCACCCATGGGCTATATGGACCCTGCTCTTCTCCAGCTAGTAGGGCCTCATACGTGTAGCCGCATGAACTAGATGGTATACATATGCACTATGGGGGACTCAAACTACCCAACATATCTTGGTAACACAAGTACCCAATCATGTAACATAATATAAGGAACTCGAACCTCCCAATCACATGATAATAATAAGGGGGACTCAAACCATCCGGTCATTTAGACCCCCGCATTGGCAACCACAATTTCTAGTACTGGTCCCTTAGGACCTTCAATTTCACGACTCAGCTACACAACCCTCATTAGAGCCTAATTAAATCATTTATCACACATTCCAATTCATTGAACCATGATACACATTTAGGCATACAATGTTGGAATTTTCATACCAACTAAACTTGCAAGGTAACATCAACATACCGACACACTTTTATTATATTGGGAAATTCATAGCCCTTGGTTCAATTATGCATTAGCTTGGGGAATTTCACAACCCCATAAGGTTCAATTCAATATCGTTATGCTTCATTGACTTTTCATATTATGCAATAGTTCAAGAGTAGTTCAATATGCATACTTTTCATATTCAAAACAAATTTTGCAATATAGGGTTGAGGTCATTAGCACTTCAAAAGTCAAAAGTTGGGGGAAATCATAATCCCCTTATTTATTCACCATACCCATGCATCCCACAAGTTCAAAACTACAATTAAAACATGAATTGTCATAGGTAAACCATAGGAAACATCGTTCAACAATAAACATTCCAAACCCTCAACCCATGTTTCAAAACATATAAACAACACCATATAAGCAACACTTTAAAACATATGCCTTTAACAAATTAGAAATTAGGGAAGGGTAATATGCCTGAAATACCCAAGATTATTTAGAGGATACAACCCTTGAGCCCTTGGATGACCTACTTCTTAGAAACCCTAAGTATAGATGCTTGAGAGTTTTGACAGAGAAGATATTATGTTTGGAGTGGGTTATCGATGATAATAGAGTCCCAAGTATGTTTAGAGGTCATGAGTTATTTTTGGGATAAGTGGGAAATGTCTAAAATAACCCCATTTAAAAAGCTAGAAAAATAAACTGTCAGTCATTACGGGTCTCATAACAACTCATCATAACTCATTATGACTAGTATCCATAAGTCATTGTCAAGACAGTGTCACTAGACACGCACACTGTTGGCCTTATAAATCGTATACCATGGCTCATAATGGGATGCTATAACTCGTGGGGTCTAGTCGTAGTTAACATAAAAATTAATTATGGTAAACAATGGATGTCCTATGATTTGCACAAAATGACTCATAATGAGTCCTCATGACTTGTAGTGAGCCACTCGTCCTCAAAGCAGAACTTAGCCACACATAGAAACACTGTTTAGGCTATGATTTGAGTCCAATGACTCGTTATATGTCTTTATGGATCATGTATCCAAGCTTTACTCAAGATAGAAAATTAAGCACTATTCACTGGAAACCTTACAACAAGGGTCATATGACCTATCAAGACACCCTACGAATCATAGGTTGAGTCATAGTCAGGGTAGTGAGGATAAAAATTCAAAAATTTTCAAAGACCAAAATCCAGGGAGTTACATTCTCCACCCTTAGGTTCATTCATCTTTGAATGATGGGCCAAGGTATGCGTTAGTATGATTTTATATAGAAGCACTCCTACACTTACCTTTAACAAAGATAGAAAATAAAGCTGTTAAGATCACAGACATACCTTAAGCACGATTTTCCAAAATTAAAAATAGGAGAAATACTTGGACTTTATGTGCTCCTCGGCTTCCCAAGTAGCTTACTAAAATTTTTGGTTCCTCTAAAGAACCTTTACCGAAGTCACATCCTTCATTCGCAACTGACAGACTTTTTGATCCAAGATCTCTCTCTAAACTTCCTCATAAGACAAGGAATTTGAAATGCCCACACCTTCTAAAGGAACAATAAATGAAGAATCACCCACATACTTTCTCAACATCGAAACACGGAAGACCAAATGAATGGAGCTCAAACTAGAAGGCAATTCCAATTCTTATTCAACAGTGCCAACCCTCTTCAAACCAAATGTGGAACAAATATAACAGGGAGTGAGCTTCCCCCTTTTCCCAAACTACATCACGCCCTTTATGGAAGACACCTTTAAGAACATTCAGTCACCAACATTAAATATCAAATACCTCCACCTCACATCCATGTAGGATTTTTGGTGACTTTAGGCGGTTTTAAGCCTATGCCGAATCATGTTAACCTTCTCCATGGCTTGATAAACCAAATCAGGGCCAAATAACTTATTTTCACCAACCTCAAACTACCTAATAGGAGACCTACACCTCCTACCTTAAAAAGACTTAAACAGAGCCATACCAATGCTAGAGTGATAACTGTTATTATATGCAAACTCTATAAGAGGCAAGTGATCAACCCAACTTCCACCAAAATTAAATACACAAGCCCTAAGCATATCTTACAAGGCTTGAATGGTCTTTTCCGCTTACCCATCCGTATGCTGGCTGAAAGCAATACTAAGAACTACCTTAGTCCCCAAACCTCGCTAGAAATACCTCAAAAAGTAAGATAAGAATAGGGTACCACGATTGAAAATGATAGAAACTGGAGCACCATGCATCTTCACGATCTCCTTAATGAACAACTTGGCATAATCCACAGAAGAGAAATTAGTCCTTACTGGCAAGAAATGAGTAAACTTAGTCATCCTATCCACGATGACCCAAATAGAATCAAACTAGTGGCGAGACCTCGGAAGGCCAGTAACAAAATCTATATTAATTATTTCCCATTTCCAACATCCACTTATCCACAAAATTGGCCACATCGTACTTCATGTTATTCTACTAAAATATCTCCTTAATATCATGATACATTTTCGTCTAACCAAGATGAACCATATAACATAACCCATGAGCCTCTTCAAAAATTCTTCCTCGCAACCCATTAACATCGAGAACACATAATCTACCTTGGTACCTCAAGATACGATCACCACCAATCTCAAAAGCCATCACTTTTTGGCGACCCACCTTATCCTTGATCTACATAAAGATAGAATCCAAAACCTATTTCTCCTTTACCTCCACACTAAGGGATGACTTCATCACCTCTTCAACAATCACACTACCATCCTCAAAATCCATGAGATGGACTCAAAGATTAGCTAAATGGTGAATGTCCTTCACCGAATATCGCTTTTCTTTGTCCACATAAGATAAGCTCCCCATGGATAACCTGTTTAGAGTATCAGCAACCATGTTAGCTTTACCTGGGTTATAGTGAAGACTCATGTCATTTTCTTTTGCAACTCAAGCTACCTCTTTTGCCTGAGATTTAGTTCCTTCTAACCAAACACGTATTACAGGCTTTTATGATAAGAATAAATATCTACATGGACCCCATAAAATAATTGTCACCAGATATTCAATGCAAACACCCCAACTCAAAATTCCAAATCATGAGTTGGATAGTTCTTCTCATGAAACTTTAACTACCTAGAAGAATATACAACCACCTATCCGTACTACATCAACACGCAACCCAGTCCCACTAGAGATGCATCAAAATAGAAAACAAAACCATCAGTACACTCAGGTTGAGTGAAGACTAAAGCCAAAGTTAACTTATCCTTCAACTTCTCGATACTACCCTTACAAGCATCAGACCATAAGAACTTTACCTTCTTTTGAGTTAACTTAGTAAATGGGGCAGCAATAGAAGAGAAACTTTCCACAAACCTTCTATAATAATCGGCTAAACCAAAAAAGCTTCGAATGTTGATTGGAGTCATGGGTCTAGGACACTTCTTCACCACCACAACTTTCTATGGATCCACCATGATCCCTTCACTAGAAATAATATGACCTAGATAGGTCACAACATTCAGCCAAAATTCACACTTCATGAATTACACATACAACCGCAATATTTCAAGGTTTACAATACAAGATGGAGGTGATCGGTATGATCTATCTCACTTTTGGAATACACCAAAATATTATCTATAAACACGATTACGAACAAATCTAAGAACTGATGTAATACTCGATTCATGAGGTCCATAATTATTGCTGAGGAATTAGTCAAACCAAAGGACATTATAAAACTCAAAATGATAATACCAGGTTTGAAAGACAATCTTAGGGATATCAACTTCCCTAATCTTCAACTGATGGTAACCCAATCGAAGATCAATCTTAGAGAAACACTAAGCACCGTAAAGATGATTGAAGAGATCATCAATCCTAGTAAGTGGATACTTATTCTTCACCATCACCTTATTCAACTGGCGGTAATCTATACACATTTAAAGGGACCCATCTTTCTACGCACAAAAATTATTGGAGCACCCTAAGGAGAAACACTAGGGAGAATGAAACCCTTATCTAGA
This sequence comes from Capsicum annuum, assembly GCF_002878395.1. Lineage (NCBI taxonomy): Eukaryota > Viridiplantae > Streptophyta > Magnoliopsida > Solanales > Solanaceae > Capsicum > Capsicum annuum. The sequence goes on from NC_061114.1 coordinate 112,931,795, forward strand.
AAATCTTTCAAGTACTCCTTGAATTCTTTGAACTTAGCTGGAGCAATTTCTATAGAGAGGGATAGAAACAAGACGATTGTCCAAAAAAAGATCAATCCCAAAATCAATTTCCTTGTCAAGAGGAACACCAGAAAGATTATCAGGGAACTCCTCCAAAAACTTATAGACCATAGGGATATAATGCAAAGAAGGACCTTCGAATCTAGAATACTTAACATGCACTAAGTAATAGAGACACCCCTTAGAAATCAACTTTCAAGCTCTAAGATACAAAACAAACCTTTCCTTAGTCACTAGGGATCTACCTTCCCATTCAACCACCAACTCATTAGGGAAGTGGAAACTCACCCTTCGGGTCCAACAACTAAGTGATGCATAACATGAATGCGATCAATCTATCCCAAAAATCACATCAAAGTCTAAGATTCCAACTCTAACAGATCTACTAAGGTCTCCCTACCACTAACAAACATCACACAACCTATATAGACCCTTTTAGTCATAATAGAGTCACCCACCAAGGTGGACGCAGAAAAGTGCTCCGAAATACACTCAAGATTGAAACAAAAATAAATAGCCACACAAAAGGTCACATAAGAGTGGGTAGACCCTGGATTAAGTATATAATGTATATCATGAGAGAAAAGTTTGAGCATACCAATAATAATATCGGGGAGCGCCTTAAAATCTTAGTGGATGGAAAGAGCGTACAGACAATTTCAAGTAGTGTCGATGCCAGAAGTAGAAGTAGCTCCTTTTTGTGCAGGAGCTAATGAAGTAGAAACAGGGATCTTATTTGCCTAGAAGTAACCATGAAAGGATAGTTCCATGCATATGACAAATCTAACCATATTTAAAGCACTTATTTCCTCCCCCCCTTCACAAACACCATAATGCACTTGACCACAAAATCTACAAGGGGGATGTGATGGTGCTGACTGAGCCCCACTAGCTTATGGCTGGTCACCCTGTACCTTGGAACTAACACTAGGGTCATATAACCCATCAGGATACCCTATGAATTATTGGGTGAGCTGTAATCAAGATAACAAGGATAATTTTTTTGAAATTTTCAATGACCAAAACTTAGGTTGTTACACTCTCACCTTGTTGAAAGGGTCCCAGTGTGTATTAGCCGCATGAACCAAGGTATCAAGGAAAATAAGGAAATGATCTGACCTCACTCCTATCCATGAAATATATATATATATATATATATAATATGGACTACGCACATGGTCATCATGACCCTTACATTGGCAAACGTGATTTCCAGTGTTCGTCCTTCCTAGGACTTACACCTTCATAGTGAGCTACACAACCCCCCATTAAGCCCAATTAAAATAGTTTACACATTCCCATTTATTAACCAAACATTATCCATTTTTGCATATAATATTGGTAATCTCATTCCAGTTATACTTGGTAATCTCATTCCAGTTATACTTGCAAGCTTATAATTATGCCATACCAATTCCATCAAACTGGGAGAATGCCATGACCTCTTTTGTTTATTAAATAAAGTTTAAACTAAAAAACATGGCCTATACGACCTCTAAAACCCTTTTTATTTACTTAACCATTTATGAAATGCCATATTTTAGGAAAGTGAGCCAAATCATCTGATTAACCATGTTTCTAATCAAATTATACAACTGGGCTGAGGGAACACAATTTACAAAATCAAAATTTAAACTAAAATAATCAAATTAGGGGAATACCTTGACTCCCATCCCATTTAGTATACCTATTCACCCCAACGAGTTTCAAAGTAGATAAATAAACATGAATACTTGCATTAAAATCATGGGAATGCAGATCAAGTAACAATCCATCCAAAACCCTCAACCCAAATCAAAATCCATATTCAAATCCACATGAATAACCATTTAAACACATTATTTAAGTAAAATAAGTTTAAGGAAAGAGGTACAAGCCTGAAAGTATTAGGAATTATAGAGGGAATCAATCTGTAAGACCTAGATAATCAACCTTAAGAAACCTAAGACTTGTTCTTTCTTTGAGGAATTTGAGAGAAAAAAATGTATTTTGATTTCTTTTGGAGTGACAATAAGAACCTAAAGTATTTTTTTGTGGGTAACAACTGGGGAAAGAGGGAAATAACCAAAATAGCCCAAATTAAATATATAAAAAATTATCACTAGTGACTACAAGTCATATTATGATGTGACATCTGGTTATGAGTCTTCGCCATGACTCATATCCTTGGTAGAGACATGAGGCCTCCTTAATGTCAACCCTATGAGTCATACATGGACCTTACAACTTGCAGGTCCTATTCGTAACCATAATAGTGACATTGGGCACCTACTCTAGTTTGGCTATGGAAAACACACTATGACGCATAAAGAGTCATTATAACTCGTGACAGCCCAGTCATAGTTATATAAAAAACATCGGAAACCCTCATTGGTCACCCTATAACTTGAGCCCTATGACCTGTAAAGAGATCTTATGACTTGTTAGGTGAGCCATGTCTGAGCAGTAATCTCAAAACTAAAGAAATTTTTAGAGGCAAAAATCTTGGGTGTTATATATATTATCACCTACCTCAATCCAAGCATAAAATGCTCTAACGAACTTAAGCCTTTGCTTTTCTTACAACCTTGGCTTGATTATGGTCTAAAAGCATGAATGTAATATATAATCAAAGAAATGACCGAAAATATTGAGAATTCTACCCTAATATATAACTTCAAGGCTAATTTCATAATTATTTCCTCAATTCCAGGTTTCTCCAACATAAATTCACCTTAAAATTATCATTTTTTATGGTTACATAAGTGAATTATAGTCAAGCATGAGTAAATTATTAATTTTAAACCAAAACTCAAGGATCTTACATTTAATTTATCCTATTGCACCAGAAAAATCAACTAGGTTAAGATAAATCCTCTCTAAAACCCTTAAACTAGTAATTCTAAGGTTTAGAAATTGTAAAACTAGTTAGTAAGAGTGATTAACTTACCATTAAGAAGAACATTGATGGAAAAATTGCCTAAGATTTCTTCAAAATGAATTTAGAAATAATATATAATTTTGAGGTACTTTATGAATTAAACAATGATTATCCACTATAGAGACCTAACCTAGCTATAGCAGTATCGCTTTAGTGGAGGTTTCCTGCTATAGTAAGATTGATCTTCTTTAACTCCCGTAATTGAGGGAATTATTTTGCTATAGTGGCAGCCCTGTAAAAACTTACCACTAGCTATAGTGGGTGTGGTGAGCAAAAACTCAAAAATTTTCTCAATTTTGCCTTTTTAACAATGGACCCTTAAGTCATGACATTTTGAGCCAACCTCTTTACATCAAGATAGATATCGTGAGTTCTACTTAATTGAGTTCACTTCTAAAAAATCCTATGAATTCTTTATCATCTTAGATAACATAAAAATATACTAACTTTATTACATTTCCTTAGCCCAATCTCATATTTTTATAGACCATACCTCACTCAAATTTCATCCAAGACTAGCTTAGCCTAAACATTTTAACTCCTAATTCACAAATTTTGTATGCTAGAATTACTTGTAACAATGAAAAGGGTCGTTACAATTTTCAATTATTGAAATTAACCAAAAAGTATTTCAAAAAAGAATCTACAATTAAAGACTCAGATTCACCACTTGATATTGGTTTGGTATGCCAAAACACCTTTAAACATTCCTTTTAAAAATAATTGACTCTTAAAAGTACTAATTGACAAATAGAGATCTAGTTAAGGAATTCTATTAATTGAGGGAAAGGTATGAGGCATTCCTTAATTTCATGGTTTAAGAATGGTTGCTTCATTGACTCATATAGGCTTAACTATCACTATACATGAAAAAATTCTACAAAAAAGAAAGAATAAAACAAACACACAAAGGATTCAAAATGAAATAACATCTAGTATGATTATACAGCCCAAAAGAAAAAATGTGAAAAATAAACCTATACTATCCTAATCTATACTTCAGATGATATCACAGGCCTTATCTCAAACGGCCTTCACACTTAGTACTTTGGAGCATTTTTCGGTGAATAAATACATTTGATGCAAAGTGATAAAAATAAAGACACACTAGTACTTTAGTCAAAACACAATGAATTATCAAATCTAAATTCGCCTACCCCAACATCAGCCTAAACATACTACTACCGAGTTGAACAAACCTAGAATAAATACAATAGCAAAATAAATTAACCAATTAAAGTTATGATTTAGCCTATTTTTCAATTCCTTCTCTAAATTTCCTACTTTTGATACTTTGAATATTAGTAAACAGATTTCAATATTCGACATGAAATAACCAACATGCTTCAAGGCTAACATAAATCAGAAAATAAACCATCAATCCAATATAAATTCATTCATCAACACCCAAAACAAAAAAACAATCCAAAATAGAATCCAAAAATCCAAAATTACAATAATTAAAAATTTATCGAGATAAAGATGAGAAATCAACTTCTTGAAGTGTGCTTTGAATTACAAAAATCTCTTAAAAGTGAACTTGCAAATGAAACCTCGATCAAGATCTATATTCAAATAAACTCAAAATTCAAAATTCAAATTGCAAGATCTTTAGTTGCTCAACAACGCTGATCAAAAATAGCCTCTTTAAATAGCCTGACTAGTAAAAATACACAACGAGGAAAATCCAGAAATGGATGAACTCTACTAAATCAACAAATTGAATAAAGCCAAGAAAAACAAATTAATTTCTGTGGTTTTGATCAATGAAATAATAAAATAAAATTAATCAATTTCAGATGGAGAGATATTGGCCGGCTGTGTGAAGGTTGATGTTGTCCGAAAATAGAGTAAACAGGATTGTTTTTGTTGTTAAAGATAGAGGAAATGAGGGATTTTAGTAACTATAAAATAGAGAAGAATGGCAGAGAAGTAGATGTTTAGTTGGTAATCAATGGTGGAGAAGGTGGCGTGACAAAGGGAATAGGTGTGTTTACAAGTTTTTCATGTTGATGGAAAAAGTATAGTGAAATATGGGTTGTTGCTGATTGTTGTCAATAGTAGTGTGACAACGGTGAATTGGAAGGTTTGTGGTTGTTGTAGGTGTTAATTGTCTCAAAAAAATAATGACCAAGGCATTTTTCATTGTTGTTCCATTTCTTATTTTCTGCGTAGTGTTGTCTATATACCGTGTTGTTGCTAGTGATATTTTTTTGAGGGTGAGGGAAGTGAAAAATGTGAGGAAGGGGGTGGGAGTGGACACATGCCAAGTATTGTTAAGGTGAGGAAAACTCTAGGAAATTAGGGAGGAGAGATAATTTATCCATTGTGGGTAGGTCTATGTAAGTGTGGTGTAGAGGCACCGAATAGAAGGCGTGCGATGTATTGAATATTGATAAGGTGATGTCAATTTTAGTTAGTATGTGGAATATTTGCATTGTAACTCAACAAAATTATATATATATATATATATATATATATTCAAAATCAAAATAAAAAAATCAAAATAAAAATACTAATTAATTCTAAATTAAGAAAATTATGATTAAAAATATTATTAACAAAATACTAATTTAGTTATTTAAATAAAGCTAAAAATATTTTTAATTTTTCTCTTCCTCCAAAAGTAGTAGAAAATTATTCTAAAAATCAACATTTTTTAAAGTAATTTTCAAATTTTCAAATACAAGTCATAGAAAATGGAATAACGCAAAAATCATGATGTAAAACAAAAATAAAAAACAATTAATTCTAGAAAAATGCAATAATATGTTTGCGAGATTCAAACTTAGGTGTCTATATGTTGCACTTCTATTACTGGCAATACTAAGTGTTTATGGATAAAGAAGTAGAAAACAAGATAATTTTTTATCCTACCATTATCCAAAAGGAGGAAAAGAAGATAGAATGTGACTGAGCCCTAATTTTGAACATCCTACACATATCGAGTTATAAGAGAATCAGGTTACGTGTAATTTGAGGAGGTGGGAAGAAGAGGGACTATACTGATATGGATTATTGGGAGAGGTCCTATTGAGGTTACGGTCCACGGCTTCTGTCATTACATCAAAATGAAAGCTAAAAGTTTAAAAGAAAAATAAAATTATAAAATCCTATCTATGACACTTCTCTTGAATCTTCAATGCTTTTTCAAGTGATGCGATATACACTTTACTCTTGATATGGACTTTGAAAGTAAACTCTTTCATCATGCAGACTCTTGGTGTTGAAAATAAACTTGAACATCAACCCTATACTTCGGGGGGCTCCTGCTACTTCTAATTTTGAAATTGAAAATTGACACTATTCTTTAGGCAGATTCCTGAACTTGCAATAAAAGTCTTGACCCTATTCTTAAGGTGGACTTCTGAGCTTGAAATAAAATGATTCTCTTTCTTCAGGCGGGATCCTAAACTTTAAAATTGTCATGACCCAAATGGTTATGATTGACACCCACCCTAATCTATGGAAGGAGAACCATACTTATCCCAACCCTCTCTAATCAAATCCAATAGTTAATATTTATTTTCTATATTTTTTTTTATCATTTGACAGTTCTAAAATCCTTGATATGTCAAGCTAACATAGTCATCATTAAACTAATAGAGTGCAAAATCCTCTACTTATTTCATTTTCGGACCCGAAATCATTGTGCAAGAATAAGTAAGAATGTCTAAATAAGTTTAATTAATAGATTATCCAAAAGAGTAAGGAAATACAAAAATTCTTAGTCTTGAAATAAGGGACATAAACACAATTTACAAGATTCATAATGCTCATCCTTAGACCTGAATCTAGAAGTACTGGCTAAAGCCAAGGTCTTGTCTCAAATGCTAAAACACGCTTTGCACTTAATAAAAAGAAGAACATATATTTATTACATCAATAAGTACTGGTAGGTATCATAGGTCCATTCAACCTAAAATCATACAAATAAGTAAACTAAATAAATGTAAGTGATCATCACAAAACTTATATATGCAATAATGATACTTAACTTAGAGGGAATACCAACTCATACTCATGTAAGTTAACACTCAGTCAAATTCAGTGACAAGTGGCATCATAGTATATGATTATAACTAAACATTCAATGTATATGAATGCAATATGTATGCATCATCTCCATCCCCCAAACTTATCAACATCAACATGAACCTTAAGATTTTAATAATATTATCGTTATCATTATGATCTCGACATCATCATCAACATCACGAGAATCATGGTTTGTATATCATTATCATTGTTATCATCTAAATAACTTCGGTATACATAAACATGCAATGCAATCAACAATCACACATAGTTCTCAAAACAATCACAAATACTTATTTCACATATAATCACAGAGTCACACAAGTCTAATTGCTACAATAAACTATTGCCTACCTCGATTGCTTAATCAACAACACGTCTAGGCCAAAAACTTACTTTTTATTTCCCTTTCAACTCACTCTTGATCTATAAAAATAATATTACAAACTCATTTTAACAAATTAATCTCTATTTAAACACAAGGGATTTAAAAGGGACCATTTTAACCATAAAATTGCCTTAAATCATCATCTTAGGGTTTTCCATCCTAAAAACTCATAAACCCTACTTTATCTATCATGAATAACTGTGATTTTATCTTCATTAGTATTTCCTAACATCCTGGGACCAGTATCTACTAATTTTATAATCACCTACACTAATTTTATATAAATCTCATGAATTGAGGCTAAACCTCAATTTCTCCCATGGATAACTTTCTAGAGATTTCTAAGAATTATAAGAAGTAATTCAAGTTTAAAAAGTAAATAAGCCTTACATCTAGAGATAAAACTCTAAATGTTTGTAGAAAATTTCCATTTACTAAGCCCTTACTCATTCTTGAAAAAGTGGGAATGAAAAGTATTTTTTTGAGTTTTAAAATTAAAAAGTTACTATGTTTAACTGCTGGAGCGATAATTATTACCACTACAAAAATAAAGTTACTGTTATAATGGTTTGTAATGATATGGAGGTTACCACTATAATGGTTTCATTTTCGACTATAATGGTCCCGGGCTGTCCCAAGTCATTTATGACTTGCTAGGACTGATAGTTTAGTTACCGGGTAGTTCATTTGATTTTTAGAGCCAATTCCCTACTTTGAAGTCTTTGCTGGTTCCAAATGGCCATTAGGAAAAAACTTTAATAGAACGATCTTGGATAAAAATTTTGACTAGGCCAGCTACTCTGGAATATTTATTTTAGATTAGGTAGATCTTTGATTTGGGTCCCGATGCACCCGAGCTTATTTCAACCTATTGGTCAAAAAGTTGGAAATTGAAAATTTGGATGGGAGACCCATATTTAATCAAAACCATCTAGGATGAAAAATCCAACTTTTCCACTGAATTAGAAACATCAAATTTAGTATCGTTGCATATTTTATTTACATATACTAAATTTCAAATGAATTCCAAGGCCTTGGTGGAAACTTGAAAAGATTTCCAAGTTTCAGCTAGTTTTTGGTGCCTCTGCGATCGTACCACTTGAGTGGCAATTGTGCTAGACGTCTAGAGTGATTAGAGAAATCAAACTAGAGGGTATGGAAATTGCCATATCTTCATTTGAGGACAGGGTGTAAGATTGCACCTAGGTGTGTGATTGCACACCTAGGTGTATGACTGCAACACCCGATTACCTAGAAGGGGTATAAGAAGACCCAGTAAGTCATGAATTGGCCTATTTTCATTAAAACCTTGAGAGAAAAAAGCCCTAGAGAGTGTGATAAATTAAAAGTGAGACTTGTGGGTGACTTGGAATCTTGATTAACATTTATTTTTGCAATTATCTTCTGATTTGAGGTAAGATTCCAACCTTTTCTTTGTGGATTTTACTGATTTCTTGAACCAAAACCCTAATATCTTGAGGGATTAATTTTATCACTAATTTAGCTCGATTTTTACCCATTCTAGAGGGTTATTATTCCTTGATCATATATAAACATTGGGTTGGCTAAGAAAATAAGATTTTGATAAGTGGGATGATCTTTAGCGTATTTATATGTCCAAGCACCAATATTCATGTAATGCCCCAAACTTTTTTTGAAGTTTAATTTAGTCTCCAGAAGATTTATGAATGACTTCCTAAATGATTAACGTTTAAATCAGATAGAATTCCCTCAATTTCAACTTTTAATCATGTGGGAAATTAAATTAGCTTTCCAACGATACCAATTTTATCCAAATATGGTATCGGAGTAAAAATTTGTGGATATTTTACAGAGAACTATCGGAACTGCCCAGAAGCGATGATCAGGGCCAGCGGACCGTTGAGCTAGTGATGGACTGTCGCCTAAGCCATTGCAACAGTGAATCCGTCTTCTAGCCAAGTGCGATGGTCAGGACCGATGGACCGTTTAGCTAGCGATGGACCGTCACCCAAACCGTTGGATACGAGGAAGAAAGTTTAGGTTTTGGATAAGTATGACGGGATAGACTGACGGACCGTCGAGCCAGTGATGGACTATCGTCCAAACATCACCACTTTTGATCAACAATTTTAAGTCATTTTTAAATGGGTATTTGGGTATTTTTCCACCCATTTTAACCCCTAATTATACCAGACCAGAGCTCTCAAAGATCAATCCCCAAGAACAAGATCTAAATCCTTCTTCAAGAAACTAAGAAATTCAAGTTCTTCAAGTTTAAGAACCATCTAAAAAACATCAAGATCTGTGTTTCCCAATCCAAGAACGGTCAAGGAATGTTAGTTATCTTTTAAGATCCAAGCTTTTGAGATATGTTTAGTATTGATTCATGGGTTCCTTTCGCCCATGAAGCTCAAGAATACTATTTTAAAATCATGAATTATGAAACCCATGTTATGGATTGATTATAATCATGATTATGTTGTTGTGTGACTTCCAAGTTAGAAGCTTTAATATATTTTTTATGAAATTTCTTAGTGTATGGATTGAAATTGATGAAATTGAGTTGATTGAAGGAACTTGATGTATTAAGTTGATGTTCATACTGAAGCCCTAAGTTATGCATACTAGATGTTTGATAAAATGCCTAAGAGAGTAAGATTTATGCTTATTGACTCAATAGGGACTAAATGATGAATCCATGCTTTATCTTTATGTTTGAAAATGACTCTCATGCTATTGTGATACATTGAAATTGTTTGATGGAATGCCCATAAGACTAGAATTGTGTAAGCATGATATATTTGAATGCATTCCTATTCATGTACAAGAGTATGAGAACCAAGTGCTTCATGAAACTCCCAAGTGATTATATTATGAATTATTAATTATGGTCATATGTTCAAAAAGTGTCATGTCTTGTTAGTTTTATGCTATCGAGTCTTGGGGTACTTATACCCGATAATTTAGCTGTGTGCCTAGAGCCCGTGTCAATTTTATGATAATCTCAGTCAAGCCATGATCAATAGAATTCGGTCAGTTACATGACTCAGGAAAACTCGGCAAATTCAGTATCAGTCCAGAAATCTCAGTAATCTCGGTTAGTTATCAAATCTCAGTAATATTCCATCAGTCAATGAAATTTAGTGAACTCATTCCAGTTCATTCCAGTATATTTAGTTCAGTGTCTATTCAGATTGAAGTAGTATTCAGCACCGAGTGAGCCTAAGGATGGGAACTAACCTGTGAGTAGAAGGTGTGATTCTTAGGAGCAATCCTTACACTCTATAACTACGTAGTCAGCATAGGTTGAGACATCAAACCTACTAGATGAAGGTATATGAGGTGGCTTAACCTGTTAGCTGAGGGTCCTACCATTTTCATTAGAGTATCTGTTAGATGAGGGTCACTCACAGCTTATCCTTACCAGTTGCGCGGTATTGACACCCTTCTAATTGGGGTTACGGATTAGACCCCAACTCATCTATAATATCTTATTAGGGGCATGTCAGTTAAAGGACTACTTCCCACAGTTATAGTCTTAGTCTCAGTCTCATTAATAGAACTCAGATAGTTCTATAGAATTTAGGACTGTCAAATATAGTCACGTAGTTTAGTATAAAACTTAGCTAGTTCCATTTAAATCTAGACTATCAGATAGAGTCACTCAGTATAGTTACATCAGTTATCAGTAACTCATGATATCAGTATTCAAACTCTGTAGTCAGAATTATCACGAATTTAGTTATAGTTACTTATTCGTGCATGTATTCTCACGTTCATGATATACATTTAGTTAGTATTGTTCATACATATGAACCCTTTTCATTCAGCCTACCTTACTAGCATACCAGTATATTCAATCGTATTGACGCATTTGTGCTATGGTATTTTATACCATAGGTTCAGAAGTACGAGCTCCAGAGCATCAGTAGCATTCCAGTTTCAGCAGTCAGAGTCAGTAGTGAGTCCTCATCATTCGAGGATGTTATGATTTGATTACTTTACTTCTATATTACTTAGTTTATTTCAGTAGTTCGATTTAGTTGGGGACATGTCCCATCTACTTCTTATTCAGATAGTACAGTATTAGAGGCTTTCAGACTATAGTATGTTTAGATAGTTATTTCAGTTGTTTTGGTATTAATATACCATATTTTTATATATTGTGTTTTATCAAATATTTGAACCTTATGGCCTTTCAACCTTTTATTCCGCATTTATATAGTATATTATGCAGTGTTCAGGTACAATATCAGTCATGGGTTAGTTTGTGGTCCTTCGGGGTCACAAGCACCGTGTAGCATTCTGGGTACCAGATTTGGGGCGTTACAAACTTAGTATCAGAACCTAAGGTTCAACAGTGTCCTAGAAAGTTTAAAATCCACATCTAGTAGAGTCTTGTGCATAGGTGTGTTTTGCACCACACTTATGGACAGGAGGCTATGAGATGTTTTAGGAACAGTTTTCTTTTTTTCAGTATTCATTTTGTGCCAGTGAGCATAAACTCAAATTTAGGCTCCCAGTCTAATATGTTTTTCCATTACATTTATAAAATATATCTCCTAAAAAGTGCTGACAAAAGGAGAACCAAAAATCAGTCAGTACCTTCGCCCGTTCAGGTAGATTCCCTAGATGAGCATGCCTTTCATGGCAAATTCAGAATTGGCTCCCTCACTTTATCTTACTGAATAGTAGCTCAGAGTAACCAGTAGGCTGTTATCCCAGTCCCTTCTTCAGCCAGTGCTCCAGTGCCATAATTCAGAGATAGCAATAGGGATAGGGCGCCAGGCCCTAAACCTCAGGGTAGTGTTAGCAGTGCCCGAATCCATCTTCTTTCTCAAAATTGTGATAATAACCATTAGGGTATTTGTAGATCTAGAAAAAATATCTATTTCAGATATGGCAAGCCAGTTCATAGAGTCAGAGATTGTCCCCAGTCAGGTTTTCAGGGTCAATATAACTATTCTTCAGCTCAGTCCGGTTGCCCAAATCAACAAGGTGCCACCTCCAGTGCTACCAGTGCACAATGCCCAAATAGACTCTATGCTCTCCAGTCCTGACAAGATCAGGAAAATTCTTCTGATATGGTTACCGGTACGTTACAGATCTTTTACTTGCATGTTTACACTTTGCTAGATCCAGGAGCTTTCTTGTCTTTTGTTACTCCTTATATAGTAGTTGATTTTGGAGTTAGTCCCAAAATTCTAGTAGAGCCCTTTTTAGTCTCTACCCTAGAGGGTAAAACTATCATAGCCCAATGGGTATACAAGATCTATCCAATTATGGTTTCTAAGAAAGTCACTTCAGCAGACTTAGTCAAATTAGAGATGACTGATTTTGATGTCATTCTCGGCATGGATTGGCTTCATTCCTGCTATACCACAATCGACTGCAGAAATAGAGTTGTCCAATTGCAGTTCCCGAATGAACCCGTCCTAGAGTGGAAGGGTAGTACTTCAATTTTTAGAGGTCAGTTTGTTTCTTACCTTCGGGCATAGAAAATAATATCTAAGGGATATGTCTATCGTCTTGTTTGAGCTAAAGACTCTAGTTCCAAAAATCCCAGTCTCGGATCAATCCCAGTAGTGAATGAATATTCCAATGTCTTTCCTGAGGATCTTTTCAAAATTCCCCTCAAAAGAGAAATAGACTTCGGCATAGACCTTTTTCCAGATACTCAATTTATATCTATTCTGCCAAACAGAATGGCACTAGCAGAACTCAGAGAATTGAAAGATCAGTTAATGGATCTCCTAGATAAGGGTTTTATCAGATCCAGTGTGTCCCCGTGGGGCGCACCAGTCTTATTTGTGCGTAAGAAAGATGGTTTTTTCAGAATGTCTATAGACTACCGTCAGCTCAATAAAGTCATGGTTACGAAGAAATATCCACTTCCATAATCAATTAATTGTTTAGCCAACTTCAAGGTGCCAACTATTTCTCTAAGATAGACCTCATATCAGGCTATCATCAACCCAGAGCTAGAGAATGTGACATTTTGAGAATAACTTTTCAAACTCGGTATGGTTAATTTGAATTCTTAGTCATGTCCTTTGTTCTTACTAATTCCCCAGCAACCTTCATGGACTTGATGAACCATATGTTCAAGAAGTACTGGGACATATTCGTCCTAGTCTTCATAGGTGACATCCTCATCTATTCCTGTATTGAACTTAATCATGCAGGCCGTCTCAGGATAGTATTATAGATCCTCAAAACCCATCAAGTATCATGATATCTATTTATTTCCTACCTATCAGCTCTATGATCATTGCACATATTTGTGCACATTAGTGAAAATCATGTACGATTTTAGTTCCTAGTATAAAGAGTCCAGTTTACTCTGTGATGCGAATTATGTTCCATAAACACAACTTACATTTATACACCTTTCATAGAATCATGTGCATTTACAGTTCCTAGTATAAGGATTTATAGTTTACTCAATAGTACGAATCATGTCCCATGAATATAGAACTTTCAAACTCAGATCATGTAGCTCACAACGCATGTACTCATGTCATGCTTTACAGTATACTCAACCCATATAGCTTGTGTTCCACTCCTAGTAATTAGCCAAGCTCAGGTTATGTCATATATACCCTCAGTTTAGATCCCTCGATGAATTTATGGTGTCGATGTTCCATCTCTCAGGCCTCAGTTACAGCATCAGTTTAGTAATTAGTATTCGTTAAAGGACTCAGATAGACCTACAGGACCATGGCTTCCAATCATCAATTACTTAGCCATCAGAATTCAGTTCTTCAGTAACAGTCTAAACCTTAATTATTAGAAACCAATATTCAGTCCCTGTATGAGTCTCAATTACAGATTTAGTTACAGTTTCTGCTACAGTCTTAGATATAGTGTTAGCCTTAGCCTCAATTAAGAAATTAGATTAGTACCACAGTCCAATTTAAAGTTTGCTTGACCATAGCGTGTAGTTATCAGTTATGCATGTTATCAGTGTTTCAATACCTTATCTTAAAAAATGTTTCCAAATCATATTATACGCTTGGTCTTGTATTTTAGACAATACAATTATTTCATGAATTCATACTTTGCTATCTCATGTTACTCAGTTAGTACCTTTCTTATATTCATAAAACTCCATATTCTCAGTCTAGTTATTCAGACTAAGTACAGTTTAGTCTTACATACCCAGTACTCAGCCATCAGCCAGTCAACAGATCAGATGAGTTAGTCAATAGAAATTAGTTTGAATAGACAGTACTTCAGTCCGACAGTTAGATAAAAAAGTTCACATATTTTCGCATTATGTCCATCTAGTTGTAGTATTCAAAGTTTTATGGATGTAACTATTCTAAGATGAACCAATCAAGCAGTTACATGTTCAGCTCAATTCATATTTCATGACTCAGTCTTAGATCCCAGATATTCAGTCATGATTCCATTTGTGGGTGCCTTGTGTATCAATCCAGTCCATCCTCAGTATCTCAACCAAGTCAGAATTCTTCGAGGGACATAGTGTCCCGAGGGGGAGATACGCTATAATCCCCTGAACTTTCATTACCTAAGTATGTTATACCCTCTTCATGTAAGAAACCTAGCTTGGAGTAGTGGGTACTCATAGGTGGACCCTTAAGCTCCAATCTCAGCCATAAGCCATGTATGTAATGGTTCAGTTCAGTTCACGATACTCAGTCTATGTCACACTTTACAAACTCAGTCATGTTCTTATATTCCCGTTCATGCATGTTTAGTAAAGGATCTAGAGTTCAAGATTAATGACTTTATCTAAGGATCCCCCCACAAAGTGAGTTAACAGATTTGGCAAGAAAGAAAAGATCAGTCCATGATATGTCGGTTCCTTCAAAATTCTCAGTCATTTCAGCAAGGTAGCTTATAAGCTCGAGTTACCTTTAGATCTAGCTTTAGTGAATCCAGTCTTTTATGTACCCTTGCTTAAGAAGTGCAAAGGTGACTAATAACGCTCAAAATATACCTCTCTTATGAGAGGAAGTGGTCATTGTCAAATATATAACCCAACTAGGTTGGGGTTAAATCCCATAGGGAATATGGTGTTAATTTGAGTTATCTTTGAGTCCATCAACTGATAGTTAGCAGTTTCCTGTAAATGGGTTTTTTTGAAAGGGTCACAAGTAGTTATTTCTCAATTCAGTATCAGTGTTTGTAATCAATATTAAATGAAAAACCAGAGTTGTGTTCACTATGAGTGTTGGTATTTGACAGACTCTAGTAACGGTTCAAGATTCTTGTAGTAGGTAGGAACAACAGATTATCTTTATCGAAGTAATGTCTAAATATTTCTCAACCTCTTTAGACATTTAATTACCTAATTTTTTTGAACTTAGGGACTTTATATTTTATAACAGGATGTTCTCTAAAGTTAATTAACCTTGTTACAATGTTAATTATTAAATGAAAGTTTGATGCTTCCAAGTCCCTGTTGATAATTCACTTCCTACTAGGGTTGATTTCATATTTCAAGAAAATCACCAGTAGGCATGACCTATCATTTTCAACCAATAGACAATATGTAAAATAGAGGAATTACCAAAGAGTTCCTACTACCTTTAGAATCATGAAACACCTAATTACTTTACAAAATCAAACCCATTGATCCGACAACTCGGGTTAAAGGAATTAGCTACTCATAATGCAAAAAGCAACAAGATAATTTGTATTCATAATTTGATAAATGATAACTTACAGAATAATGAATATCAAAAAGTGTTTCTCAGATTAGATCGCAGTAGAAATCCTAAGAAAATTATAGTAACAATCTCTCAAAAGTTAATTGTAAAGTTATAGAGAAAACTAGAGAGAAAATAATGTAAGCTTGTGCGGTTCAAGATGAATGTCCTAAAGTTCAAGATGCCCTAGAAAACCCTCAACCTTGCCTTAAATACTTAGCCTAATTTTGGAAGCAAATCACAGCATACAACTTTTTCTCGCACAGGTAACAACAACATGTGATGACTTATCAGGGGGTTGATGACTTATCAGACATGTCGTCAACTCTTCTCTGTATTTGATATGTTGCTGTCTTCAGCTGGCGACGATTCTGACGCTTATCAAAGAACTAATAACTTATCATAAAATTTCATCACTTCTTCAACTCAGCTTTTGAACACTGCCTAAGGATGACGGTAATCCTGACAACTTATCAGGACTTTGATGACGTATCAGATAATGTCATTACTTCTTTACTTCAAATGTCATGTACTTCCTTGGGATGACGGCATTCTCAATGGCTTATTAGAATTATGACGACTTATCATAGATGTTGTCAAACTTCTTCTCCAACTTTCTCACACTGTATACAGCTGACGATGACTATGATAACTTATCATAAATTTGACAACTTACTAAACAAGTCACCAACTACACTTTCATGGACACTTGTTCTAAATTCACGTCTTTTGCTCTTATTGTCTTTGGTTTTCTTACATCTTGACTTTCCTGCATTATCAAAGAGAAAGCAATCAAAAACAAAAAAATTTGCATAAGAATTTACAATTATTTCTAGTTAAAAGCCTCAAATGTGCTAGCATTAGCTCACACATCAGTGGCCCAATAGTCGTAGTCCCTGTTAAAGGCGTAGATATTCAGAATAGTTTCTCTTATGAGGAAATTCCAGTTGAAATCCTTGACTACCAGATTCACAGACTAAGGAACAGAGAAAGTCCCTCTAGTCAAAGTACTTTGGCAGAATCAGTTCGTTGAGGGAGCTACATGGGAAGTAAAAACAGATATATGGACCACGTATCCTCACCTCTTCTCTGCAAACTTAGACTCAGTCCAAGGTAATAGCTTTGCTTAAGCCTATTCAGTTTTATGTTCATATTTCAGTTACAATCTTAGTATTTTAAAGTACTATTGGATATTCAGTCATGCATTTATGTATCGGCTCAGTCATGTACTCATGCATCAGATATGCATATTTAGCTTTATAAATTCAACTTATTAGTGATTCCATTCATGTATTCATGATTCAGTATTCATGCATCAGATATGCATGTTCAGTATGGAATTTCAGTATATCAGAAGTTCCAGTCATATAATAGTGTTTCAAATGTTCACGTCCCTTAAGTAAGTTCAGTATATAAAAAATCCCAGATTAGTCAGTCCCATTCGAGAACAAATGTTCCCAAGAGGGAGATATTGTAATGCCTTGAACTTTTTTGAAGTCTAATTTAGTCTCTAGAAGATTTAGGGACGACTTCCTAAATCATTAATGTTTAAATCAGATAGAATTTCCCCAATTTCAACTTTTTATCATGTGGAAAATTGAATTAGCTTTCCAACAATACCAATTTTTTCTAAATCAAGTATCAGAGTAAAAAGTTATGGACGTTTTACAGAGAACTATCAAAACTGCCCAAAAGCGATAGTCAGGGCCGACGGAATGTTGAGCTAGCGACGGACCATCGCCCAAGCCGTCAAGACTAAGGCAGTGAATCCGTCTTCTGGCCAAGTGCGACGGTCAAGACCGACGGACCGTCGAGCTAGCAATGGACTATAAAGATAGTGATGAACCATCGTCCAAACCATCGCAGATGAGGTAGTAAGTTTAGGTTCTAGCCAAGCATGACAGAATAGACCAACGGACCATCGAACCAGCAATGGACCATCACCCAAACCATCACCACTTTCGATCAGCGATTTTAAGTCATTTTTTAAAAGGGTATTTGGGTCTTTTTCCACCCATTTAACCCCTAATTATACCAGACTAGAGCTCATAAGTACATTATTCACCTACAACACCAAATTAGGATTCTCTCAATTATCAATCTCCAAGAATAAGATATAAACCCTTCTTTAAGAAACTAAGAAATTTAAGTTCTTCAAGTTCAAGAACCATCAAGAAAACATCAAAATCTGTGTTTCCCAATCCAAGAACGGTCAAGGAACATTAGTTATCTTTCAAGATCCAAGCTTTTGAGGTATGTTTAGTGTTGATACATGGGTTCCTTTCACCCATGAAGCTCAAGAATCGTATTTTAAAATCATGAATTGTGAAATCCATGTTGTAGATTGATTATAATCATGTTTATGTTGTTGTGCGACTTCCAAGTTGGAAGCTTTAATATGTTTTCATGAAATTTGTTAATATATGGATTGAATTAGATGAACTTTAGTTGATTGAAGGAACTTGATGTATTAAGTTGATGTTCATGCTTATGCCCTAAGTTATGCGTATTAGATGTTTGATAAAATGCTTAAGAGAGTATAATCTATGCTTATTGACTCAATTGGGCCTAAATGATGAATCCATGCTTTATCCTTATGTTTCAAAATAACTCTTATTCTATTGTGCTACGTTTAAATTGTTTGATGGAAAGCCCATGAGACTAGAATTGTGTAACCATGATATATTTGAATGCATTCCTATTCATGTACAAGAGTATTAGAATCAACTGATTCATAAAACTCCCAAGTGATTGTATTAAGAATTATTGATTACGGTCATATGTTCAAGAAGTGTTATGTCTTGTCAGTTTCATGCAATCGAGTCCTAGGGGTACTTATACCCAATAATTTAGCTATATACCTAGAGCCAGCGTCAGTTTCATGATAATCTCAGTCAATCCATGATCAGTAGAATCCAGTTAGTTACATGACTCAGGAAAATTCAGCAAATTCAGTATCAGTCCAGATATCTCAATAATCTCAGTAATCTCAGTCAGTTATCAGATCTCAGTAATATTTCATCAGTCAATGAAATTTAGTGAACTCAGTCCAGTTTAATCCAGTATATTTAGTTTAGTGTCAATTCAGATGGGAGTAGGATTCAGCACTGAGTGAGCCCAATGATGGGAACTTATCTGCGAGTAGAGGGTTTGATTCTTAGAAATAATCCTTGTGCTCCAGAACTACATAGCCAGCTTAGGTTTAGATATCAAACCTGCTAGATGAGGGTAGATAAGGTGGCCTAACCTGTTAGATGAGGGTCTCGCCGTTCTTATTAGAGTACCTATTAGATGAGGGTTACTCACAGCTTTTCCTTACCAGTGGTGCGATATTGATACCCTTCCAATTAGGATTGCAGATTGGACCCCAACTTAGCTATAATAGCTTATTAGGGGCATGTCAGTTAAAGGACTACTTTCCACAGTTATAGTCTCAGTCTCAGTCTCAGTAATATAACTCAGATAGTTCTATAGAATTCAGTACTATCAGATACAGTCACCCATTATAGTACGAAACTCAGCTAGTTCTATCAGAATCTAGACTGTGGTCCTTTGGGTATAGTTATGAGCATCGTATAGCATTTTGGGTACCAGATTTGGGGCATTATAATTCACCTATGTTAGGACATATTCTACGAGCTAAAATATATTATTCTTATTGTGTTTAATGTGTAATTGCATGATTTAGCTAATGGACATGATTAGTGATGCAGGGTGAATTTTTGATAGAGTTGGACCTAATTGGATGCATGAAAAAATGAGTGATTATTGACGCTTTGGTATTGATTGTATGGACTTGAGAAGAAGTGTATTAATCTCAAGAAACATGCATTTGAAGATGGAATAAAGTAAAGAAACAATTAGCTAAGAAGGAATGTGCTCCATGTCTCCTTAATATATTTTAGTAGCAAAGTCAAATTCTAGTGAGGGTCCACTATATACCTGCAGTACAGACCCTATTCCCTTGGACTGATCAATATGGAGCATACCCCATTCCCATGGGTTAACCCACATGACGTGGCACTCATTCCCATGTAGTTACCGACGCGGCACGGAGGTGGCTCCTCACTAGGCTAAAATTGTCCTACTATAAAAAGAAAACTTAAACTCAATTGAGACTACTTTGGAAATGTACAACAGGGGTAGAAACACTTTCAATACTTCTCTTAGGTTTCTTCGAACTTCATTATTCTAAGATTACTTTTTGGTATGATTAATTATTCATTTTTGATGTTGAATTCAAACTTGTTCTAGGGTTGATGCAAAAAACATGATTACACTTTGATATTCTTAAAGTAGTTTGTTACTGAATTATCGTATGGGTTATTCTTAATCTTTTGTGCTTACTATTTTGATGATCAACCAATATTAAAATACACCTATATTCCTTTATGAATCTGAGAGCAAAATCATAGGTTAGAACAAAGAGTTTAAGGAGTAAGGTTCTTATTCTTTTATAAAATAAGGGATTTGAATTATTGTCTATGATTGAGATATACCTAGAAGCCTTGTTTATTTCACTTGAAGGATGATAGCTTAATATATCTAATTAGATTATTTCATCCCCGCTCAACAATGTAGTTATAATGTTCCGTTAGGTTGAAGATTAGAGGATCTAGATATCATGATTATACTCTAACCCTATGAATCAACAACCCGATAACCAACCTAACTATAATGAACATAGAGATTTGTAAGAATTTTAAAAGTGTCTTAACCCTAGAATTTTCACTAGTATTATTTACAACCCTGCTTACATTACTATTGTCGCATATTATTACTTCTTTATCAATTTTATTTTTACTTGAAACTTCACAATCATCCTGGTACTTTGAAACACTTCAAACATTTTTGTCGAAAGCTAAAGTTTGTTGAATTACTAGTTACATAGTCCTTGTGGGTGCGATATTCGACTATATTAGTCACTATATCACTTGTAATATCGCGTGCACTTGTATTCCCATTAGACAACAATAAGTTTTTAGAGCCGTTACCCGAGACTAGTATAATTAGTAATTCTCTAAGTTTTTGGGTTTTGATAATAAGTTTAAGTGTTAACATCTCGATCTTAGTGTCTGATTTTTGTAAGATTAGGGAGGTATTAGTTCGGCAATGCATAAAGAGTTTGTATAGCCTTAGTCGAAACTAGAACATGTATTTCATCAGAGGCAAAAATCTTGCTATCCAATTCAGCATGTTCAAATGGCGAAGCTAAAATATCCTAATCTTATTTATCCAGTTGATCCAAATTCTACACCTTGTCTAGCTCCAGTGATTCCAGTTGCTCCTCCTCGAGCAGAAGTCGGGAAAGTTCATAAAGTGGCAATCCTGCTTATGAACCATGCTACTAATAGCATTCACAAGCAAGAGATAGGTGGTCAGTTTGAATTAAAATAGACTATGGTACAACTATTGCATTTGAGTGGACAATTTGAAGGGTTCTCACATGAAGATCCTCCATAGTACATACAGACTTTCTTGGAAAGCAGTGATATCTACATTTCTATTGGGGTATCTACTTATTATGTTAGACTGACGCTCTTCCCTCTTTATTTAATTGGGGAAGCAAAGTGGTAGTTATATGGTAAACCACCAAACTCTATCACTTCCTGAGATGATCTAGCTTAGAAATTCCTTATGAAATTCTTTCCATCAGGGAAGACAACATTCTTGAGAAGCGAGATTCTGAGTTTGAGGCAGAAAGAAGGAGAAAATCTTTAACAAGTTTGGGAAAGATTTAAGGGCATGCTTAGAAATTGGCTTCACCATCATTAGTCTAAGGATGTACTGGTTCATACTTTTATAGAGGGTCATGAGCCCAACACCAAGATTCTCCTTGATTTAGTAGCAGGTGGGAAAGCTCTTGAGAAGACTTATGATGAATTATATACACTGCTGAATTAGATTTCACAAAGGAATCTTAAGTGACATGCTGACTTAAAGAGTTCTTCTAAGAAAGTTGTAGGTGTGTTGGAGGTAGATTAGTTCACTACTTTATCAGCTTAGCTTGCTAAATTATAAAATCAGATAACTAATCAATTCAGCAGTATGAAGTTGGGGGTTACACAACTGGTAGCAACAACTAATGTTGTTCAACAGAAAAATACATGGTGTGATATTTATAGAAGCAGTGAGCATGCAACGGATATGTGTGCGGTTAATACAAATTCTGTTAATTATGTTAGGAATGCTAATTGTCAAGGGCAGCTGAACTATGGTAACACTTACACTCCAAATTGGAGGAATCATCTTAATTTCTAATGGGGTAGGAATCAGGAACATAAGAATAATAAGTATAATGGTCCAGCATAAAAGAATAAACGGTAGCAAGTTCAGAGTAATTATGCCACGACTCAAATAAGGAAAATGGAAGAGTTGTTGAAATAAGTTATAGCTTTTGTAGCATAGTTGGCAATAGATGTGAAGAATCAATAGTTGATTATGAATAATTAGGAAATACAAATGGGTCAGTTTCCAGGAGCACAAAAAACAAAACCTCAGGAAGGTTTACCTAGTGATACTGAGGTGAATTAAAAATAGGTAAATGTAGTCACTACTAGGAGTGGTTTGTAGCTAAAAGAGTTGGAACCTGAGCAATAAAATCCCAAGGTTACTGATGGTGATACTGAAAAGAATGAGGAGAAAGTGGTTGAAGAAAAAGTTGCAATTAATGAAACCAAAATGGAGAAGAAGACTCTACCTCCACCTTTCGTCTTAAGGCTTTGAAAACACCAAGAGGAGACTAGTTACAAGAAGTTTTTGGAGCTTTTAAAGCAGATTCATGTCAATCTCCCTTTTGTAGATATTTTGTAGAGTGTTCCAAAGTATGCAAAGTATGTGAAAGACATTGTGAAAAACAAGATCCGTTTGTCAGAATATGCTACAATAGCACTTATTGAGGAGTGTACTTCAAAGGTTTAGAATAAATTACCCATGAAGTTAAAAGATCCAGGTAGTTTCACTTTACATATCACTATCATTCAAGCCATTGGTGCTTGAGGGTTATGTCATTTAGGGGTGAGTATCAATCTCATGCCCACATCTTGGTTCAGGAAGATGGGTCTTGGAAGTCCCAAACCCATGACCATTATTTAACAGTTAGATGATTTGTCCTTTGCTAGTCCTAATGGAATCATTGAAGATGTATTGGTGTAAGTGGGATCACTTAGTTTTCCTCGTGGATTTTGTCATTCTTAATTTTGATACTGATTCGACCATTCTATTTATTTTGAGATATCTATTTTTAGTAATTGGGAAATATCTTATTAATGTAGCTGCAGAGAAGATGACCATACATGATAAGGTTGAGGTTTTTGATGTGTACAAGGAAATAAAGTTGCCTGCTATATATGAAGAATTGCCAGCTATAACAGTTGTAGACCTTGAGTCTGAGATCCACTTGCTATTGTCTATTAACCCACTTGAGCGAGTTTTGATGGGGTATGATCTTTATGGTGATGTTGAGGCACTTAAAATAGTCCAAATTATAGATTTTGCATTGATTGACACTAGATTTACTGGGTTTGAGCCATTAAATAGATCAATTGAACTATCTCCTAAGGCATCTGTTGATGAAGCACCATAACTAGATATCTAGACTCTTCTTCATTATTTAAAATATGCTTTCCTTGGTGAGGATGATACTTTGCCTATGATGCTGTCAGTAGGTTTGTCTGATGTGCAGGTGACAGAGACATTGTTAGTATTGAAAAGAAGAAAGAAAGAAATTAGATGGCAGATATAAAACATCACAGGAATCAATCCTACTTTTTTTATGCATAGAATATACATGGAAGAGGGATGAAAAACAAGTGTGCAAAACCAATGAAGATTGAATTTGGTGATGAAAAAAGTAGTAAAAAAAGAATTCATTAACAGGCTTGATGTTGGGATTGCCTATCTCACATCCTATAACAAATAGGTCAGCTTTATACACCATATCCTAAAGAAATGGGGGATGCTTGTTGTTACTAATGAATATAATGAGATGATTCTAACTCGCATAGTAAATGGGTGGAGGATCTGGATAAATTATAGAAAGTTGAATGATGCACAAGGAAGGATTGTTATCCTATTCCATTTATTAATTTAATGTTGGAAAAATTGGCAGGCCAGAAGCACTACTGCTGTCGGATGGGTATTCAGGGTATAACCAGGTTACCATAGCACCTGAGGATTAGGAGAAGACTACCTTCACCGCCCTTATGGTACTTATGCATTCAAACGGATGCCCTTCAAACTTTTCAATGCACTAACAACTTTCTAGAAATGCTTGGTGGCTATGTTCTATGACATGGCAGAAGATTTTGTAAAGGTATTTATGGATATTTTTTCCATTTTTGGTAAGTTATTTGACATGTGCTTGCAGAACTTGGACAAGGTTCTAGCCTACTGTGAAGAGTCCAACCTTGTATTAAACTATGAGAAGTGCCACTTTTTTGTTAAGAAGGGTATCTTCCTTGGTCATAAGGTGTCATATAGAGGACTTGAGGTAGACAGAGCTAAGGTAGATATTGTTGAAAATTTCTCATATTCAGTGTCAGTTAAAGAGGTGAGAAGCTTTCATGGGCATGCAGGATTTTACTTATGATTTATCAAAGACTTCTCAAAGTTAGAAGGTCCAATATGCAAGTTTTTGGAAAAAGAGGCCAATTTTGATTTGGGGCTGACTGTCAAAAAGCATTTGATTCTCTGAAGAAGAAATTAATGGAGGCACCCATTCTACTACCTCCTGATTGGCCATTACCATTCGAGCTGATGTGTGATGCAAGTGATATGACTATTGGATTAGTATTAGGGCAATGAAAAGATAAGGTATTTCACTCTATCTATTTCAATTTGTCACAGAGAAGGAATGCTAGCCCTTGTGTATGTATTTGATAAATTCAGATCATACTTGGTGGGTACAAAGGTCATTATTTATACTAACCATGCCGCCATTTGGTATTTTTTTAATAAGACGGATGTGAAGCTAGGGTTAATTAGGTGTATTCTTTTGCTTTAAGAGTTTGATCTAGAAGTTTGTGCTAGAAAAGAAGCTAAAAACCAAGTAGCGGATCACCTTTCTAGACTTGAGAGTCATGATCATGTAGCCGATGATACACTTTGCATTCGAGATGAGTTTCTCAATGAAAAATTATTGGCAGTGGATGTAGCTGAATTTTCATGGTACGCTGACATAGTAAACTTATTAGCTTCTGGTGTCTATTCTTTAGAGGGCACTAGCCAATAGAAAAAGAATCTGATACATGATTTACGTGTTTATGTATGGGATGAGCTATTTTTTTTTAGGTAGGGTGCTGATAAAAAAATGAGAAGATTTGTTTCAAAAGGTGAATAAAAAAATATACTTAAAAATTGTCATTTGACGCCTTATGGAGGTCATTATGGTGGAGAGAGAACAACTTAAAGAGTATTGTAGTCTGGTTTTTGCTGGCCTATACTATTTAAAGATATTGTGAATTATGTTGGAAGTTGTGACCAGTTCCAGAGAATGGGAATAATATCAAAAAGTCATGAAATGCCCTTGAATAATATTCTAGAAGTGTAGTTCTTTGACGTGTGGGAATAGACTTCATAGGGCAACTTCCACCATCTCATGGCAATTTATACATTCCGGTGGCTATTGATTATATGTCTTAATGGGTGGAAGTTGCTTCTCTTTGCACAAATTATACAAGAATTGTGATGAAGTTTTTCAAGAAGTAGCTTTTATCTTGTTTTGGAATGCCAAGAGTGGTTATCAGTGTTGAAGGTATGCACTTTGTGAAAACTTGGTTTAAAAATTTAAAAGGTAAATATGGTGTTGGGCACAAGGTGGCCACATTTTATCATAAACAAAAAAAAGTGGCCAAGTAGAGGTGGCTAATTGTGAGATAAAGTAGATAGTGTAGGAAACAATCAATGGACAATGTAAGGATTGGTTGAAGAAGTTGGATGATGCGCATGGGCGTATAGGATAGCCTATAAAACACCCATTTGGACCTCTTCTTATCGCTTGGTATATGGAAAATCTTTCCACTTGCCTGTGGATCTTTAGTATTATGCTTATTGGGCATTGAAGAAAATAAATCTCGCTATCCAGTCTGCTGGAGAGAAGAGATTGCTGAAACTAAATGAACTTGATGAGTTTCGCTTACATGCCTATGAGAATGCAAAGTTGTATAAAAAATACTAAAAGATGGCATGATGAGCATATTCTGACTCTTGTTTTTGAGCCTGGACAACTTGTGTTGTTATTCAAGATTGATGTTTTTCCAAGTAAGCTAAGGTCCAAGTGGTCTGGACCATTTGAAGTGGTGAGAATGACTTCTCATGGAGCTATTGAACTATGGACCAAGGATAATACTGAAAAATTCATGGTGAATGGAAAGAGAGTAAATCATTATTGGGTAGATCATAGGGATCAGCACAATACGTCCATCACATTTGTAGATAAATAAAGTTGAGTTGGTCATGCCACAACATTAACTAAAGCACTGCATTAGAGGCAACCCACGAATGTACTATAATAGTGTAGTTTATTTATTAGTTGTTTGATGAAAAAGAAAAGTAAAAAATAGAAAATAAATATAAAATACAAAAATATGTGTCGTGCCATGACCAAAACTAAGGCTCTAAGTGGGATGCAACCCACTTTTTCTTACATGAGTTTGTTGTTTTTGTTGAGTGTGCAGGAATGAAAAACTCGATACCATGAGGAATAATGGGAAGTAAGTGGGATTTTGTCAAAGAAAAGTTCTCAGGTAAGTAAAAGATGCACTATGATGAGGTACGAGGAGAAAAAGAAAAGGGGCGTGAAATATCCCACAAAACTGCAAGAATCCTTGGCCAAAAAAATGTAATTTCCAGTTGCTATGTGTGATGAGTCCATGACACGAGGTCTATTCCCATGAATTAAGTTGTGTGACGTGACACCCATTCTCGTGACTTATGTTGTGAGACTTAGAGTCTAGCTTACATACTCCCAACTCCCAATTCCTCTCTCCCATAGTAAACCTAGCTGTGCCACCCCCTTATTCCCTAAGCTCTATACTATTTTCTATTTTGTGTTAATTTTAATTAAATAAAAGGAGGCCTTTTACTTATCTTCTTTAAGATAACTAGTTAAGTTCTCATATTCTTATTTCTTTCACTTATCTGAGTGCAAGAAGTGAAATAATTTTTGGCATAATTGCAGTATACAATTTCTTTGTTTGATGCTTAGTGAGATATTTTGAGATCATGAAGAATTGTTGTACTATAAGAGAATGTTGTAATACTACATATGCTTTGCTTGTCCCATTGTTGTTGAAGAAGACTAGTAGCTTATGTTGTTAGTGGAGTATAGAACATTTGGGTAACATGCATATTGAAAACATGTAAAGAAAATATGGGTTGAGTAGTGGCATTTAATTTAGTACACAGGGTGTACATTGATAATAGAGGAATTTTAAGTACCTTGAGTTGTTGAGTTACACTACCATGATGGAAGCTATGTGTGGGGTTGTTTGTAAATCTCCACATATTTAGTGGTTGCTACAAAATTATGATATGTGTGTCATTGGTTTTAGTTTATGCTTTAAATTATGAATGCACTTATGTAAAAGTATTAAATTTGGAATATGTATGCGTACATGTTGGTGTGGTTCTATTGAAATAATGAAATATGTACACCTAACATTGTTTTGATAAAGTGATTTACATTATCAATTCCATCAGATTGAATGACAGTTTGAATTAATGATTACTTGATATCTGAGAAGTTGTGCTTATGCAAAATATATATTGAATAGGGGAATTCTAAGTATCCTAGTTCTCATACTTACGCACCTATGTTAGCAATTAAGTGTGGGGTGTCTTGAACGCTTTCTCACACTTTCTCACACTTAGTATTTGCTAGTTCAAAATAGGTGCACTATTTGATGTGTTTACTGAATGTTGTGATTAATAGGTGATGTTTAGTCATCAATAAAAGGGTAATACCTTGGTCTGACATTCTAAGATGGCACACAAAATAAATAGGAAAAATGGTCGTGTGCCCCAACCTTCGACTACCCTATACGGGCAAACTAAGAGGTATGGCTCTAGATGGTTGTAGAGGTCAAAAAGAAGTAGTATGCAAAGAACAATGAGTCTAAGTATTCTATAGATTAATTCATTGATCAAGCCAGCTTGTTGAGAGAGTTCCTCAGCATGGTGCACCTCATAGAGGAGCTACACTTGAACTTCTTGTTTGAGCAGCCTCATGAGTGCAACTTGAGCTTTCTTAGGAAGTTTTATGCAAACTAGGACCCATGAGAGATGGAATTAGAGGTCTAGATACGAGACCAGGTGGTAACTTACACTACTCATACTTTGAATGTCCTTTTAGGTACACCAGAGGTAGATGCTGAGCCTCTAAAGTAGATGAACATCGAACCACCCTATGCTGACTTTCACCATCTATTATGTGGGAACCAATCTACAGCCAGATGGATACATCATAAAGACAGTGGCATTTACCGTACATTCCCCTATAGTTAGATGAACAGAGAGGCCTACAAGTTGGCAAATATTATCTAAACTTATCTAATACATAGGACATACTTGAATAAGGTAAAACATGGTAGGGTATGTATTATTTAAGACTTAATGTGTGATGATGTTGATGTAAATATAGGTGCTTTCATCTTTTTAGCTTTGAGAAAGGCAAGGTTCCATTAGGGGACAAGTATGGCTTTGGTAGGTTGCTGATGTGGTTTCTGACGGATCTTAGCGTAGAGGAGAAGGACCTCAATTATAGGCCAGTGGTGGACACTCGTCCTATAGATTTGTCCCATAATAAAGGGATCACTGGGACTCGTGGTCCAATATTGACTATGCCCGAGCATCAGGCTCAGAAAAACGAAATCACAACCCAGATGTATAGGCTATAGATTCTTTAGTTGAGGATAGGGGACGCTCAGCTACACTATAGGAGATTTGAGATGTTGAGCTTTACTATCCTTTTGGTTTTTATGCTTGGACTATGCTATGGATTGGCCCAAACTTTATAGAGTTGGCAGACAATGATGTGCCCACTAACAAAAAGTATCGACTGTGTCATTCAGATTTGGTATCAGATAAGGAGGATGATGCCGATGACCCAGACTTGGGAGCTGAGGCCAATGGTCCAGATTCTGATGATGACATGGATGAGATATGACCAGGGAATTTCTTCCCACCCTATACTTGGCTTTGCAAGCATTGTGACAATGCTTTATTTTAAGTGTGGGGTGGTGGTATCTCATTCCTTATACTCTTATTATTTTATTTTATTGGATATTCTGATTTTGTTCTATTTGTTTGTGACTGGGGAGACATTTATTCATTCTAGCTATTCGAAACTATATGGTCTGTAATAGTTAGTATTGATGATATTTACTTAGTAGTAGTGTTCTTATTAGTTGTGTTTCTTAATAGTTTCTTTTGTGTTAAATAGAAGTAAATTTTTTGCTTTTTCCCTGAAGACAATTCTTAATAAATCTGCATAGTGAGGTTCCATTCCCTATAATGGATGGTTGATGATCGTCTTAAGGGGAGTTAGTCGTAGGAAATAAAGAAGTGAAAAGAACCGAATCATAACTTTAAGGAGAAATGCTTTGTGTTGGGCCATGGGGTTGTTTGACTTAGAAAATAATTGATTTGAAATAGAAGCATGTCATAAATTATTTAGGGAGCTAGTTTTAGACACTTAGTCTCAATAGGTGTAATTTTTGGTTTGTGTTGAGTTTGACAAGTGCGAGATCAGAAACCAATAGGGATCCAACTTGAATCTAGCATGCACAAAGAGTGAGAGAAGTTTTTAGTTATTCTACATACATAGTGATGTCTAGAACTTGGCTGATGTGTTTACGAAGTGAAATAAATGATGTTGGGTTTAGAAAATGATGTAGGCATTTTTGTTGATATCTGAATTTTTAGACCTCGTTTACCTACCCTTGCTGCATATTCCTAGTTAGCCCTATTGAGCCTACAACTTAATTTCTTTGGTAGCCTTATAAGTAGCCTATTCTACTTTTGTTCTTTGACCATAATTTGATCCAAAAAAACTCCTAAGCGCTTTAGTTGAAATTATCAGAGTTAAGGAGTAGAAATTTGAACAAGGATTATGGTGAAATTGAAGCCTTTAAGAGATCAATACTGAGATAGGAAGTTGATATCTGTAGTGGTTTAGAGTATGAAATAAAAAAAATATTGAAAGAAAAAAAAATGGTGAATAGATGACACTCCCGCCATAGTATGTGTAATAAGTTTAAAAAGATAGGGCTTAAGCAAGAGAAAAAAGAAAGGTTGTGAGGAAAGAATTTGGTTATTAATCTGATGATTTAAATGTTTATGTGATATACTAAAGTTCTTAGGGAGAATAGACATTATTTACTCAAATAGCTCCTACCCGTCCCTTAGTCTACATTACAACCATGGAAGACCTAGTTGATCCTTCATCCCAATATTCGACTATTAGTGAAGTAGTACACTAAGGGAAAGCTTATGGGTCATTGTTTATGATGTATGAATTTTTTATTAAGAGTGAGTGATTTATTTTTGATAGTCCCATTCCGTCATATATTTTAAGATTGTGGAATGAATCTGGGAGACTTTCTTTGTGAGAGGGTGCATATGGATGATAGTCAGGTGACTTATAATGTTCTTGATCGAGTAACTTTATTGAGTTTGCCAACAAATTAGAAGTTCACTTTTGAGGTAAGGATGTTTGAAAAGAATAATCTCATCTTTATAAAAATGAGTTGACATGTTTTGGTGAAAAAGTCTTTGTTTCATTTATGAGTGCCCAATACAAGTATTTTGCCTAGGTTGTTATGTTAGATTAATTGGGTATAGTATTTATTGAAGTTGTTCGAGGACGAACAACATTCTATGCGGGATAGTGATCTTGAACGTATATATATGTACAAACACCAATATTCACCCATAATAGGATTTGTTCTAAGAGTTAAAATGAGTTATTCTTATTGTGTTTGATGTTTAATTGCATGATTTAGCTAATGGACATAATTAGTGATGCAGGGTGGATTTTTGAAGGAATTGGATGCAATAGGATGGATGATGGGAAGCGTGTGATGATTGATTCTTTGGGATTGATCGTATGGACTTGAGAAGAAGTAGATTGAGCTCGAGAAGCATGCATTTAAAGGTGGAAACAACTAAAGAAGAAATAGCTAAGAAGGAATGTGCTCTGTGCCACCTACATATATTTTGGTAGCAAAGTCAAATTCCAGTGAGGGTCTGCGATTGGCCCGTTGTATGGATCCTATTCCCTTGATCTAATCAATGTATCGCACACTTTATTCCCATGGACTGAGCCATGCGACATGGTACTCTTTCCCATGCAGTGACCAATGTGGTACAGAGGTGGATCCTCACTTGGCTAAAATTATCCTACTATAAAAGGAACACTCAAACACAATTGGGACTACTTTGGAAATATACAACAGAGGAAGAAAAACTTTCAATACTTCTCTTAGAGTTCTTTGAACTTCATTATTCCAAGATACATTTTAGTATGATTAATTATTCCTTTTTGATGTTTAATTCAAACATAAGTGGCTAAACACCCTTGTTCTGGGGTTGACGCTGAAAACATGATTACACTTTCATATTCTTAAAGTTGTATATTTTTGAATTATCATATGAGTTATTCTTAATCTCTTGTGCTTACTATTTTGATGATTCTCTCCTACTAAAATACATCTATATTCCTTTGTGAATCCGAGAAAAGAATCATAGGTTAGAACAAGGAGTTTAAGGAACAAGGTTCTTATTCTTTAATAAAATAAGGGATTTGAATTAGTGTCTAGGATAGAGATATACCTAGAAGCCTTGTTTATTTCACTTGCAGGATGATAGCTTAATACATCTAATTAGATTATTGCATCCCCATTCAATAATGTAGTTGTAATGTTCAGTTAGGTTGAAAATTAGAGGATTGAGAGACCATGTTCATACTCTAAACCATGCGAATCAACAATGCGATAATCAACTAAACTACGATGAAAATAGAGATTTGTAAGAATGTTGAAAGTGTCTTAACCCTAGAATTCTCACAAGTATTGTTTACAACCTTGCTTACATTGCTATTGTCACATATTATTACTTCTTTATCAATTATATTTTTACTTGAAACTTCATAATCATCCTGGTACTTTGAAATACTTCAGACATTTTTGTCCAAAACTAAAGTTTGTGAAATGCTAGTTATGTAGTCCTCATGGGTATGATATCCAATTATCTTAGTCAGTATATTACATGTTGGATTGCGTGCACCTTAGACCATAACATGGGACCCACTTAGGGTTTTTAGTGTTGTTCTTGGAGTCTAAGCACAATGGTTCAGTTTGGGTATCGTTATTCTTGTATTAATGTGTAGAATGTGATTTTTATATCGTGGCATCTTAAAGAGCCTTTTCGAAAGGGAAAAGCAATAGTTTAGCAGTTTATTAGCTTTTTCTGGCATCGAGGTAGGCTAGGTTTATCCCTTGTTAGATTGAGTTATGTCATAGTATTATTATGATATTGTGTTGGATTTGGGATAGATTACAGGTGTTGGATTGATAAAATGAAAGACTTGGGTTTAGTTGGATTGTTTAAGATGAATTTAAATCATAGTGTTCAAACACTTAGCTTATTGCCTTGAACCTTAGTGCATTAGACTTCATTACTCATGTTTAGCATGAGAATGACTTGGCTTTCCCTAAATAAAGTAAAATTCTCTATTTACTCATTCTTAGGGTTTGTTTGGCCTTAGTTGCTTACATTAAGGAATGCTGCATTGGTTACTATGTTGGCTTAGTTGTTGTGTGGAGAAGAATATTTACTTTGGGTGTAATTATGTCTTGTTATACATCTAAGAGGGGATTTAGATACCTTAGCCTAGTCCGGGTAGAAATTGAATTAGAATACTTTTTAGGGATTTAGAAGTGAACTCCTTGACCCATCTTAAGTCAATATTTATGATAGTTATCATAAAACCTTTTTATGCTTAGTAAAGATTAGAATATGCCCTTGTGAGGCAACATTGAAAAACCTTGGTGCTCGTTGGTTATAATACATTACATTGATAGTGATGTCTAAATGGTTATGCCATATGTATGAGTTATTTTTTAAGCGTATGAGGTGTTATTAACTATGCTATTATGTTGGCTATTGGTTAGGTTACTTGTTATTCTATCGAATGAGACCTTGTCTATGATATTATCTAAGCCATAAATTATATTATTGACTATGCTATGAATAACCTATAGATTATGCGATGGATTGTCTATTGCCTAATATATTGATAAACTACTTCTCAAGTTAATGGTAAATTATCCTTTATGCTAATGATAAGCCTTTGAAAGCTATTAATGAGCCATTGCTCAAGATATTGCTTATGATTACGATCTTTCTAGGAAATCATGCTAGAATTTATGCTATAAACCATCCTTAATGTTGATGTTAGCAATTTATTCCCTTAATTATGTTGAAATTATGATACTTTATTATATGCTTGCTTATGTGATTGAATTTGCCATCGATTATGTTTATGGTAATATGATGACACTCACAAGGCTGAAGGATATTATGATGATATGATGATACCCAACAAGGCTAGGGAATTTTTCAATGATATGATGATATTCGACAAGGACAGAGGATATTGTGATGATATATTAATATTCGGGTAGGCCGAAAAATGTGATGATATATTGATACCTGGGAAGGCTTGAGGATACTATGATGATATTTATGGCCGACAAGGTTAGAGGACATTATGATGATATATTGATACCCGACAAGGCCAAAGGATAATTATATTGATGTTCCTATGTGTACATCTACCAGTTTGAGTCCGCCTAGCCCTATGTATCGCAATTATATGCTTACATACACTTATATGTATTTGGTATGTTGTTGACATTAGTGATGCCAGTTATAGCCCGTGATTGATAAATGTTAATGATGAGGTATAACTATTGATTAGTGATAATTGTTAATTAGTGATAATGGAGAATTAGTGATAATTGATGATTAGCGGTGAATGTTTTTTAAGTGGCTAATAATGACTAGTTGCTAATTAATATTTAATGGTAATTATAGACTAGATAGTAAATAATGTTATCTTAGTAATAATGTTTTCTAATGAATAGTGATTAGTAGCTATATAGCAAATAGTTGTTGAATGATGACTAAAGGTTATGTGATGAGTAGTAGTCAAATGGATTAGTTAATAAGAGATGGTTAAATAGAAAATACTGACTAGTGTACATTGATGGTAATATCATTAAATGATGATGATATTATGGAATGTGAGTACTTTGTCTAATGTTTTAAGAGTTGTGATAATGTTGGTAAATGACATACTATTAGATACTCTTATACTGGCTCTATCTGGTCGTAGAAATGGTATCTTGTATTGTCTATATTATCTATTTAGAATAGTGGGTTTGTTTATAACTTATGTTTCTTGAATTTGGCCTCTATTGGGAAATTCCTACCAAATTTACCCATTGCATTAGCTTTGTGTTATGATTTTGGCATACCTACTGGCGAGATTTAGTAGGTGCCATCATGACGCATAATTGAGTCATGAAAAATTGGTATCAGAGCTTAGGTTTCACTAGTATTGTTGTAAAAAGCAAGTGTCTGGTAGAGTCCTTCGCATTAAAATGATAACGTACGTTTCCTATCTTTGGAAGGATATGGGAAATTCTTAGGAGTTCATCACTTGTTTCATTCATATCATGCTAAGAGTCTGAGTTGGTTTGTAGAAGTATTCCCTTGACTTTATGTTTTTACAGAGGGCTAGGACACATTTTATCGCTATATGAGATAAGGGTCCTGATATCGAGCTTAGGGATATTTATCCAATTTTTAGATGACCTAGAGATCATGGACAACCTCATGATGTGTCACTAGCTAGGGGCCTAGATAGGCCACCTTCCCCAGGTATTCTCACTCCTGAGCTAGAGGATATTTTGCCCCAGCCTACGGTAGGCTAGGGACCAGCCCATACTCCATTTGAATTTATTTACTCTTCATTGCTAAAAGATGCGTTGGTTCATCATTTAGGTTTAGTTGGTGGTGTGCCGTCTAATGGTGCATAGTCTACAAATTAGAGTGGTACTAAGACGGGAGCGCAACCTATAGCTGTGGCTTGTAGAGTTGAGGTTCCTCCTACACCAGTAGTTGCTCAGTCAGTAGTTGGCCAACTAGGGGTTTCTCAGCCTTCTATGTCTTCTGAGAAGCAAAAAATGCTAAGTAGATTCTTGAGATATGCTTTTCCTAGGTTTTTTAGTGCACTGGGTAAGGATGCATAAGAGTTTCTGAATGCTTATAAGGATAGGCTTCATACTTATGGCTTTGTTGAGACTTGTGGTGTATATTACACCTTATTTTAGTTTGACTTGTGTTCTTGTCATTGGTGGAGAGGTTATGTGGATTTTAGGCGAGCTGATTCTTCTTTCTTGTCATGGACTTTGTTATCCAAGATATTTTTGGAGAAGTATATGCTTCACAGCCTCAAAGATCATTTGAGGGATTGGTTCTCTAGATTAGAGTAGGCTTCATGTTAGTTGCAAAGTATGAGGCTTGTTTTCACGAGCTGGCTAGATATTTGATTTCTATTCCAAAAACTGAGTATGAGAGGGTTCGTTGATTTGTTGGAGGGTTGAGACTCCCTATTCATATATGTAAACCCCACATTTTTGGGCTAGAATTTGAACCATTATTCCTATGTGTATAAACTGAAATCCAATTATTCCTATGTATATTTAATTGTCATGATCATTTACCTAGTGTGTAAAGTGCTTTTGAGGTGAAGAATGTTCATAGGAAATACTTAGACCAAAGTTGAGTTAAGAACTTTTGATTCGATTAAATTTTGGTATCCGATCCTACAAGGGTCAACTTTGAACGTGTATAACTTCTGAAATATATTTATTTTTATATCTCAAGACACACCAAATTATAGATAATTGAGTTGTTATTCCAACACATCCAATTTTACATTAATTTGATACCCGAGGGAAAAGTTATGAGCATTTTTGTGAGGAACCAATGAGGGTCCGCAATTTTGACCTAGCATGGACCTTGTGCTCTGCAATTCCGCCGTGGCATGGATCTATTTTTATAAAGGCTAAAACCCATATTTCTCGTCTGTGTTTTTAGGGTAACCTAGTTATTTATGTCTTAAACTATCCTAGAACTGATAGCAATGCGAATTCATCATCCCATAACCGTAAAACATACCAAATACATAATCCCTCTTCTCCCAAATCCTCAAGAACACAAATTAAGGGATCTTCTAAAAAATTCAACTTTGAAGGCTTCTACTTCAAGTTTCTTCTCCATGATTCTGCACAAAACTCATCATCAAGGTTATGGGAAATAGATTCAAGTGTTCATACCAATTCCAAGCTAGGGTTCAACCTTTAAAATTGTGGATTCAAGCTTTTATCCACATTACTTCCGTCGAAAAGGTATGTTACTCTTCCCCAAAGATTATTTATTAAAGACATATATTTAAATTATTATTCATGTGATTTAATTGTGGTTTACGAATATGGTTTTGAGGGTTTTTAGAATGGTTGATTCATAAATCTTTTCCAATGGTTTTCATGAGTTGTTTATGCTTTGAATCAAATATTTTTGAATGAATGGGGTGCATGGGTATGGGAATTGGAATAGGGATCAAGGTATTCCCCCAAATTGATGTTCTTGGACTTAAAATTTGTCTTGGATGATTGTATTCCCTCAACTCACTTGTGAAATTGGTTTTGAAATATGATTCATCACTTTGATTGACTTACTCACCTATACTAGTGCATTGCATAAATGGTTAAACAATGAACATAGATTTTGAAGGCCTTGTTGGCTAAATTTTATTTGATAAACTAGGGTAGGTCGAGGAATTCCTCTAATTCAAATTAATAAATAAAGGGGGTTGATGCATTCTCCCAAGTTAATGGAATTGTACTTCCATAGCTTAATGTATAATTCGGTGGTTAATGAATGGGTTATATGTAACTTGTTTTAATTAGTCTTAATGGGGGTTATCAATCTAAGTCATGAAGGTGTGAGTCTCGAATGACTTATACTGGAAACTCATGTTTGTTGACGTAAGGGTTGGTCTTGATGATTGTGTGCATGGTTCAGACTACTGCTATATATTTGTATCTTGGATTAACATAGGGTCGGAGCATTATCTGGTCTTTCTTGATACCTTTGGTTTGTGTAGCTAACATGCAATGGGTCCTTTCAGTAGGGGGAGATAAACCCATATAGCCCATATGTGTCTATTTATGTTGGTTGAGCTACGTAGTCTAGGATAATATTTTTCTATAATGCTAAACCTTGTTACCTATCTTAGCATGTGGTATATGTATTTATATGCATCTGATTATGTGAATTAGATTAGAATGATTTTGAACTATTGATCATGATAGTATTTTACCCTTATCCCTGATTACATGCTAACGCTCAACCCGTAAATCATCTATGGACGTTGTATCCCCATACAAATGGGTATCAAAATTTCTTTTTCTTTTTCTGCATAGTAACATGTGATCGTTGGATAAGTTCGTGAGTCACCTTGAAATGGTGAGATTCCATATTTTGGAAGACCTCATTTCATGATTTGGTTTCCTCATGTCAAATACTTTTCTTTTGTTTAGTTTTGGCTATTGTGGGGGGCATGTACCAACTTAGATTAATTTTGGTTCTATCTAGAAGCATGTGGACTATTGTGGACTTGGGATTGGTTGTTTAATTCTTGGACTTCTTTTGAGTCATACTTATCTATCTTGTTATATGTTTGTATTCCACTGCTATACTTATATTGCATTTTATTTGACTAGGCTAAGGGGTTGATCTCCGGTATTTATTGTACTTGAAATACTCATCATGTCTAGACCCTAGTTCAGGTCATGACAGTATGTCTATTCAGAGTTTAGTTGCTACAAGTAGGTCCTTTGCTGATGTTTCAAATCATGCTAGGGTGATGGAGGAAATGCATAGTGAGGATCATGATAAAAATCCAAGATCTAAGGTAAGATTAAATAGGAGTCATCGTAGTTCTCAACCCATAGATAGCAGTTCTCAGATTAGGTATCCTCCGAGTCTATCCTATCAGTCTCAGAGTCAACATAGTAGACCGGTCCTGGCAGTTCTTCAGATTACTGATGGAGGTTAGTTTAGTTCTAATGATCGCCCTGGTAAGGACTGCGGTTAGTCTTTGTAATACCCCAAGTTTTTATGTGCTAAACCTCCTAATACATGGCCCATGAGGTTAGATTTCCAGTGCATCAAGCTCATCTCATTCCGAGGCCATGGAAAAATGTAGTGCAAATTCTTATGTAAGAGCCTGGAAAGACTTCCATGGTTATGACTAAGGGTAATGAATCCTTACCACTCATGACGAGTCATCACGAGTGAGTTGTAACCACTCTATTGAATTCTTTCGCCTTAAGCCTAGTGACTATGATATCTCAACACAACTAGTAATCATTGCCTATGAGTCGTAGGGAGGGACTCATAGTCACCAGTATGTGCAGCCAAGAACCGTCTCGAGTGGTTACGAGTCCAGCATATGAATTGTAACTAAACTCTAAAGGTCTTTGCATGGACCCATAGCCTAACAGTGTGTGACCCTAGACCTCAGTTTCTAATTACGACTCCATCCTATGACTCATAATCAGTCATGATGAGTTGTTAGGTGATAAGTAATAGTCAATCCATAATGTACCCAAAAAGTTATGACTTAGACCATGAGTCGTAACCAGTTATTACTAGTTGCAAGGTGAGTTGTAACGACTAGGGGTATGTTTCCCTGCATATTTTTTAAGGGCTTTTATTTCATTTATCACTCCCGTAAAAGCTAAACCCATGTCGTTTTGGCTTCACGAGGGGTGGTATAAAAGACTCCAAATCCCCAAATCATGACAAAAGTATTAATTTAACCAAAGGGAGTCAAGAGGGATGGTTTTCTCTTCTCCCTCAAGCTATTAGGGCTTCTTAAGAACAAAACCAATTTAAAGGATTTCCCCAAAGCTTCTACTTCAGGAATGTGGGGTACTCATCAATGGGTCCCTTCCACTTATTGAGCCCCAAAACCCTCTTTTTGGTTCAAGTATGAATTTTACTCTTATTATGATCATGTTAAATTTAAATTATGACATTCTAGAATGTTTCCTCGTTATTTTTACATTCAAGTCATGTTAATAGTTTTACTTCATGAGAATCATGCTCTTACATTCTTGAAGTTCCAAAACCCGGTGTAATGTTCAGTCAATACTATGTAAGATACTCAAATTATGCTTCAAATTGTGTAAACATGATATTTTCCCAATATTAAATCATTCCCATGTTTTCATTCACGAAATTTATCAGACTATTGATATGGCTTATATTTTAGGTCTTTGAGTTATCACTTTATTGCAGTGCTAGCGGGTTATGAACACCCAATACCTATATGTTTCCATATGTTTCAAACTTTTCAAGTAATTAGTTAGTAAACTCATGAGTTTATTTTTAAACTCAGTATTATTTCATGTTAAATTATCAGTTTTACATGTTCATTATTTCTTCAGATTAGTCATGCACTGTTAGTTTTAAAATACCATTTGTGTGCAAATCAGTTATCAATGTATAAATCAGTTAGTATTTCAGTTTCTTTTAGTTGGGATTAGTATTTATCACCGTGAGGGAGGTATGGGTTCAATATATCTTACTTCCCAGAAATTATGTGCCATTGTAGGTTTAGGGGCCTCGCCAAAGAGAGTTTCCCTTTTTACCCAATATGGGCTCAGTTAAGTGTCACTCTAGTTCAGGTTTAACTATGATGGAAAGGATAAAACAACCCTTCTCAATGCAGGTCAGATGCTAGACTCCATAGTCGATCCCATGGTTTATGTCGGTTACGTGATACCTCCCACAAATTTATTCAGTACTCAGTTTATCTCAGTTCAGGTTTGCTTGACCAATTAGATAGATTTCTGCATTTATTCAGTCAGTTTTACAAAATATTTCAATTATTAAGATAACAACAATTCAGTTATTCAGATCAGGTCAGTATATATTGTACTTGGTCTTGCATTCTCAGTTTTACATTTTCATGCATCCTTGTCAAGATTTCACATGTATTTCAGTAGTCCTGGATTCACGTACCAATACATTCAAAGTATTGATCGTATATTTCTTTTCTATGCTATGTTGTCTTATACCATAGGTTCGGACACACAATGCACAGAGAATCCTTAGACAAATTAGGATCCCCCTAGCAGCAGCAGTAGTGAGTTCTCATCCATCGAGGATGATATTTTTTTATTTTAGTCATTTACACTAATTACTTTTTTCAGTCAATCGGAGTTAGTTGGGGGCCCTATCCCATTAACTACTCATGTTAAACACTTTTATATCAATTGTTTATACTCAATCAGTATTCTTTTTTTGGATCATATTTCATCAGTTTATCTTCTGCACATGCTATTTCAGTATCCAGTTTATTCAGTTCTCTCAGCAGGTACCCGTACATGGGTTAGATTGGGGTCACTTATGGCCTTAAGCTTTGTGTAGCAACTAGGGGTGGCCTTGGGTTATGAAAAATCTTTGTATAAGAGCCTCACATTTTAAATTATCCTAGGGAGTCTAAAATCCACTTTGAGTTGAGTCTTGTGCACGGGCGTAAAGTTCGCCATATTTATGGGAAACAGGCTACGAGACATCCTTAAGAAAGTTTCCCTTCTTTCAGTTTTCATGTTGTGCTAAAGAGCATGAGCTCTATTGATTCCTTCTTTTTTTACTCTTCTTTTATTCCATTTATAGACAATGCCTCCTAGAAAAAACAATAGAAGAAAGAATACGGACCAACCTATACCACCACCTGTTCAGAAAGATCCCCTAAACGACCATATTTCTTATGCTGAGTTTAGGGCCACTTTCACAAGATTGGACTACTCTTTATCTTTCTATAAAAACTAATAGGTTGTTGCTCCAGCCAATCTAGTGTTGAATACAGCTACAACTAGAATTTAAGATTTTAGTTACATGAATCCCTATTCGTTTTCTAGATATAAGTTTTAGGAGGATCTGTAAGAGTTTTGGATACTATATAGAAAGTGACCGATATCATAGGTATCACTTCTAGTGAGAGTGCAGACTTAGCTATGTATCAGTTGCAGGGAGTAGATCATACCTAGTTTAAGAAGTAGAAGGAAGACAGGGGGATTGATGCAGGGTCTATTGAGTGGGAAGAGTTTTCCACAACACTCTTAGACCAATTCTTCCTACTAGAGTTTAGGGAAGCTAATGTTCAAGATTTTATTAACTTGAAGTAGGGTAGCATGAGTGTGAAAGAGTATTCACTCAAGTTTACTTAGTTGGTGAGGTATGCTTCTACTTTGGTGGCTAACTCTAGGTCCATGATGAGTAAGTTTGTATTTGGTGTATCTAATAGTGTGGTTAAGAAGTGTAGGACCGCTATGATGGTTAAGAAGATGGACCTTTCTAGGCTTATGGTTCATCCTCAGTAGATTGAGTAGGAGAAGCTTAAGGAGAAGAAAAGAGAGAATAAGAGGGTAAGATTAGGAATCTTTAACTTCTCAAAACCAAATTTAGAAGGCAGTAACCATTCACATTTCTACTAGAAAGTTTCAACTATAATCTTATCTCCAGGAAGTGCGCCAGTGCCTAAGTTCAGGCAGGGCAGTGGGGATAGAGTGTCAGGATCTAAGGCCTAGGGTAGTGTAAATAGTAGTCGTACTTATCCGCTCTACAAAAAGTATGGTAGGAATCCTTAGGGTGAATGAATATTAGGAAGTGATGTGTGCTTTGGGTGTGGCAATTCATGCGACAGGATCAAAGAGTGTCCAATGAGTACTTAGAAGGGAAAGGATTCATGCCAATGTGGCCAGTCTAATTATTCATCAACACCAGCAGGTCTCCCCACTCAACAGGATGATACAAGTGGGCAGCACCAAAATAAATTGTATGCCCTCTAGATCTGGCATGATTAGGAAGATTCTCCTGATATGGTTACAGGTACGTTGCAAGTTTTCCATCTTCACGTATATGCATTGTTAGACCCTAGAGATTTACTTTTTTTTTGTGACTCCTTATTTAGACGTAGACTTCACTGTTAGTCTTAAGATGTTAGTAGAGCCTTTTACAGTGTCAACCCCAGTGGGTAAGTCTATTGTAGCAAGATAAGTATATAGAAATTGCCTGATCATAGTGTCTTAGAAAGTTACTTTAGTTGATTTTGTGGAGTTAGAGATGACTTATTTTGATATCATTCTCGATATGGATTGACTCCACTCATGCTATGCTTAGTTGACTGTAGAAATAGAATTGTCTAGTTCTAGTTTCCTAATGAACTATTATAGAATGGAGGGGTAGTATTTCAGTGCTTAAGAGATAGTTTATTTCTTATCTCAAGGTCTGAAAAATGATATCCAAGGGGTGTGTTTACCATCTTGTCCGAGTCAAGGACTCAAATTCTGAAACTTTGAGTCTTGAGTTAGTTCTAGTAGTTAAAGAATTTCTAGATGTATTCCCAAAGGATCTTCTCGGAGTTCCTTTCGAAAGGGAAATAGACTTCAGAATAGATCTCCTTCCAAATACCCAGCCTATCTCTATTTCACCTTACAGAATGGCTCCAGTTGAGATTAAGGAATTAAAAGAGCCGTTAAAGGATCTCTTGGATAAAGGTTTCATCAGGCCTAGTATTTCTTCGTGGGGTTCTCCAATTCTATTCATGCACAAGAAAGATGGTTCCCTTAGAATGTGTATAGACTACCATCAGTTGAACCAAGTCAAAAATCAAGAATAAGCATCCTCTCTCTAGGATTGATGACTTGTTTGACCAAATTTAGGGTGCAAGTTATTTCTCCAAGATAGACCTCAGATCCCGAATTCCATCAGCTTAGATTCAGAGAATGTGACATTCTGAAAATACCTTTCAAAACTCAATATGGTTACTTCGAATTCCTTGTAATGTTTTCTAGTCTAATGAATTTCCCAGCAGCTTTCATGGACTTGATTAATAGGGTTTTCAAGTAGTACTTGGACATATTTGTAATAGTATTCACTAGTGACATCCTTGTCTATTCCCGTAGTAAGAATGATCATCCAGGCTATCTGAGGGTTGTGTTGTAGAACCTTATAGATCATAAGTTATTTGCTAAGTTTAGTTCGTGTGAGTTTTTATTATGGTCGGTAGCTTTCATTTTTCACATCATTTTTGGTGATGGCATTCGATTTGATCCTCAAAAGACTAAGGCAGTAAGAAATTGTCCTAAACCTATCTCTCCATCAGATATCTGGAGTTTCTTGGGTTTAGCCAGCTATTAAAGATAATTTGTTAAAGGGTTTTCTTCTATTGCTTTTCCCATGTACTGACTAACCCAAAAAAAAGTGAAATTTTAGCAGTCAGATTCCCGTGAAAAGAGTTTTCAAGAGTTGAAGACTCAACTCACTTTTACTCCAGTCTTGACTTTGCCAGATGGTACAAATAGGTTCGTAGTGTATTGTGATGCTTCTAGAGTTAATCTTGGTTGGGTATTAATACAGAGGGGTAAGGTCATAGCCTATGCCTCTAGATAGCTTAAACCCTATGAAAAGAATTATCTAACCCATGATCTTGAGTTGGAAGCTGTCGTCTTTGCCTTAAAGATTTGGAGGCATTACCTTTATAGAGTTCATGTTGATGTGGTCCTGTATCACAAAAGTCTACAATATGTGTTCACATAGAAAGACCTGAATCTTCGCCTGAAAAGATGTCTTAAGTTTTTGAAAGATTATGATATGAGTGTGTTATATCATCCGG
This sequence comes from Capsicum annuum, assembly GCF_002878395.1. Lineage (NCBI taxonomy): Eukaryota > Viridiplantae > Streptophyta > Magnoliopsida > Solanales > Solanaceae > Capsicum > Capsicum annuum. Next base: position 112,975,681 of record NC_061114.1, read on the forward strand.
GTAAGGCCAATGTAGTGGAAGATGCCCTTAGTAGATTTTCTATGGATAGTGTTGCTCATGTTGAGGATGATAATAAAGAGTTAGTCTATGAGATTCATTGGATTACTAGATTAGGAGTTTGATTGGTTGATTCAGTCGAATGTAGTAGATGGGTTCAGAATGGTTCATACACTTCATTGGTGCCATAGTAAAAGAAAAGCAAGACAGGGATCCTAGTTTAGTCAAGTTAAAAGAGGCAATCAAGGATCAAAACGTAGAGGTTTTCTCCCAAGGGAAGATGATGTGCTTTGTTGTAAGGGAAGATTGTGTGTTTTGTGTATTGATGGTTTAAGGCAGCGTATATTAGCTGAGAAACATAGTGCACGATACTCTATCCACCTAGAATCCACCAAGATGTATCGATATTTGTGAGAAATATTTTGGTAGAAGGGTATGAAGAAAGCTATTGCTGAGTTTGTGGCTAAGTGTTCAAATTTTTAGCAGGTTAAGGTTGATCGCCAAAGGCGTAGTGGTACACTTCAAGAGCTTACCATCCCCACTTTGAAGTGGGAGGTGTTGAACATGGATTTTATGATAATATTACCTCATACACATCTCCAGCATGACTAGATATGGGTCATTGTAGATAGAATGACCAAGTCAGCTCATTTCTTACAAGTTTATACTTCGTATTTAGCTAAGGATTATACTAGAATCTATCTCAACAAGCTGGTCAAGTTTCATGAGATTCTATTGCCTATTATTTTAGATAGAGGTACTCAGTTTACCTCTGATTTTTAGAAGGATTTTCAGAAGGGCCTTGGTACCCAAGATCATCTCAGTACAACTTTTCACCCTCAGACAGATGGTCAAGTAGAGAGGACCATTCAGACCCTTGAGGACATGTCGAAGGATTTGTTATTAACTTTAAGTCTAGTTGGGATAATCACTTACCTTTGATTGAGTTTGCCTACAACAATAATTATCATTAGAGTATTTAGATGGCTTTATTTGAAGCTTTCTATGTGAGGGGATATAGATCCCCTATTGGTTGATTTGAGGCAGGAGAGGTTGTATTAATAGGACCAGATTCAGAGTTTGAGGTGACGGAGAAAGTTTAGTTGATTCATAAAAGGCTGAAGATAAGCCAAAGTTGTCAGAAATCTTATGTTGACGTGAGGAGAAGAGACCTTGAGTTTGAGGTTGCTGACTTGGTTTATTTAAAAATATGGCCCATTAAAGGGCTGAAGAGATTTTGCAAGAAGGGGAAGCTTAGTCTCCATTATGTTGGCCCATATAGGATTTTGAGTCTTTTTGGCAAGGTAACTTATGAGTTAGAGCTGCCTACATATTTGGCATCCGTGCATTCTGGGTTTCATGTCTCATTTCTAAAGAAATGCATTAATAAATCAACTTCTATGGTTTTTTTGGAAAATGTTGATGTGAAAGATGGTCTCTCATATGAATAAATTCCAATTTAGATCCTCGACCATCAAATTCATAGGTTGAGGAATAAAGAAGTCCCCTAATTAAAGTTCTTTGGTGAAATCAATCCATTGAGGGAGCTACTTGGGAAGTAGAAGCAGGTATGCGAGCCAGGTATCCTCATCTTTTCTCCATGAATTTAGATCCAGCTTGAGGTAATGGTTTTCCTTAAATTGTCTCTCTTTTTTCTTCTATCTCAACCTTATAACCATCCTCATGTCATTGCGTATGTATTCATGAATTTAGTCCAGTCCATGCATCATGTCTTAGACTCAGTTGTTTTAATCATGTTTCAATTCATAAGTATTTAGTATACAAACTCAGTTTCCTTAGTATTCTCACCCTTACCAGTTTCATTCGAGGAAAAATTATCCCAAGAGGGAGATATTGTAATACGTCAACTTTTTATGTTCTAAACCTCCCAATAAATATCCCATGAGGTTGCTTTCAAGTGCATCAAGCCTCGTCTCAGTCTGAGGCCATGTCAAGTGGTGGAAATTATTACTTGAGAGGCTACAAACACTGCCATGGTTATAACTCAGGGTAATAAATCATTACCACTCATGATGAGTCATCATAAGTGAGTCTTAATCAATCCAGTGAATCCCTTTACCTTGAGCCCAGTGACTACGATACCTCAACACGACTCATAATTAGTGCCACCGAGTCGTAGGAAGGGATTTGTAGTCTCATTAGTGTATGTGGCCAAGAACTCTCTCTTGTGGTTACGAGTCGTAACTAAACTCTACTAGTCTTTGCATGGGTGTGCGACCCAAGTCCTCAGCTTTTAACTATGACTCCATCTTACGGCTCATAATAATTCATGATGAGTCATTAAGTGGCAAGTTGTAGTCAAACAAAAATATACCCAGAATCCAAGGCTACGATTCAGGCAACGATCCATAACTAGTCGTTACGAGATACAAGCTGAGTTGTAACAATTGGAGGTATGTTTTCCTATACATTTTTTCAAGGGTCTTTATGTTGTTGCCCACTCTCTTAAAAGCCAAACCCATGTTGTCTTGGCTTTACGGGGGGTTGAATAAAAACCCCCAAAATCCCCAAATTATGACAAAATCCTTAATTTCACCAAAGGGAATCAAGAGGTATGGTTTTTTCTTCTTCCTCAAGCAATTCGGGTTTCTCAATAACAAGATCAATTTCAAGGATTTCCCTAAAGCTTCTACTTCAGGTATGTCGGGTATTAATCAATGGGTCCTTTCCATCCATTAGGTCCCAAAAACCTCATTTTGGTTCAAGTATGAATTTTACTCTAACTATGATCAAGTTCAATGTATATTATGAAATTTAAGAATGTTTCCTCATTAGTTTTACATTCAAGTCATGTTAATAGTTTTACTCATTGAGAATCATGTTCTTACATGCTTGAAGTTCCAAAACCCCATATCATGTTCAGTCAATACTATGTCAAATTCTCAAATTACACTTCAAACTGTAAAAACATGATATTTTACCAATATTAATCCATTCCCATGGTTACATTTATAAAATTTATCAGACTATTAAAATGTCTTATGTTATGGGTCTTTGAATTATGACTTTATTTCAGTGTTGGGAGGTTATTAACACCCGATACCTATATGTTTACTTATGTTTAAGGATTTTCAAGTAATGAGTTAGTAAACTCATGAGTTTATTTTTACACCCAGTATTATTTCATGTTAAATTATCAGTTTTACTTGTTCATGATTTCTTCAGATTAGGCATGCCCTATCAGTTTGAAAAGACCTTATGTGAGCAAATCAATTATCAGTGTATTCATCAGTTACTATTTTAGTGTTTTTCTATTTGGAGTAGGATTTAGCACTAAAAGGGAGGTATGGGTTCAGCGCAGCCTATTTCCTAGAAACTACGTGCCACCATAGGTTTAGGGGCCTCGCCAGAGAGAGGATCCTTTTTTGCTCAATATGGGCTAAGTTTAGTTATCACTCCAGTTCAGGTTCTACTCCGGTGGCAAGGATAGAACAACCCTCCTCAATATGGGACGGACGTTGGACTTCAAAGTAGCTCACATGGTTTATGTTGGTTATATGATTGCTTCCACAATTTAAGTCAGTACTTAATTTATCTCAGTTCAGGTTGCTTAACCAAGTAAAAAGATTTCAGTATTTATTTAGTCAGTTTTACATAATCTTTTAGTTATTTAGATAACAGTTATTTAGATCATACCAGTAAATATTAGACTTGGTCTTGCATTCTCAGTTTTATATGTTCATGCATCTATGTCCAGATTTCACATGTATTTCAATAGTCCTTTCCTTATGTACTAATTAATTCAAAGTACTTATAACATATTTTTTCGGCACTATGTTTTCTTATAACATAAGTTTGTATGCGTATTTCATTGAGCATCCTTAGACAGATTAGCATGACCTAACAACAGTAGTGATGAGTCCTCATCCATCGAGGATTTTTTTATTTCATTCATTTACATCAATTACTTTTATTTCAGTCAATTGGAATTAGTTGGGGTCCTATCCCATCAACTCCTCGTGTTAGAGGCTTTTTTATGTTCAGATAATCAATTTATCTCTCAGATGTTATCAGTTGTCTTTCAAGAATATTATTTATATTCAGATTAGTATTCTATTTTTGGATCATATTTCATTAATTTATCTACTTCCCATGCTATTTTAGTATCCATTTTATTCAGTGCTCTCAGGATGTACTAGTACATGGGTTAGCTTAGGGTCGCTTGTGGCCTTAAGAACTGTGCCATGACTAGGGGTTATCCTTGGGTCGTTAAAAATCTTAGTATCAGATTCTCAGGTTTTAAAGTGTCCTGGGGAATCTGAAAGCTGCATTGAGTAGAGTTTTGTGCATAAGTGAGAAGCACGCCAAACTTATGGCCAAGAGGCTATGAGACGTCCTTATGAAAGTTTTCCTTCTTTAAGTGTTTATGTCCTGTGAAAGCGCATGAGCTCTATTGAATTCCTTTTTTTATAACCCATCAATCATTCAGTTTATAACCAATGCCTCCTAAAAGAAATAATAGAAAAAGAACGTGGACCAGCCCACACCACCACTTGTTCGGGAAGATCCCTCGAACGACCATGTTTATCACATTGAGTTCAGGGCCATTTACACAGCCCTTGGCCACTCTGTAGCTGTATAGAACAACAAGTAGGCTATTTCTCTAGCCAATCTAGAGTTGAATACACTGCTACTAGAATCTAAGATTTCACTCAGATAAATACCCCATCATATTCTGGATCCAAGTCAGAGGAGGATCCGTAAGAATTTTTGGATGCTATGCTAAAAGTGATAGATATCATGGTTTACATTTCTAGTGAGAGTGTACACTTAGCTGCATATCAGTTATAGGGAGTATCTCATACCTAGTTCAAGAAATGGAAGGAAGAAAGGGGTATTGATACGGGGTCTATTAGGTGGGAGCACTTTGCCAGAACTTTGTTAGACCAATTCTTCCCACTAGAGTTTAGTGAAGCTAAGGTTCAGGAGTTGATTAACTAAAAACGGGGTAGAATAAGTGTGAAGGAGTAATTTCTCAAGTTCACTCAGTTGGCAAGTTATTCTTCTACTATGGTGGCTGGCTCTAGGTCTAGGATGAGTTAGTTTGTATCTGGTCTATTTAATAGTATGGAAAATAAGTATAGCATTGCTTTGTTGATTAAGTATATGGACCTTTCTAGGCTTATGGTTCATACTCAGTAGGTTGAGGAGGAGAACCTTAAAGAGAAGGTAAGAGAGAATAAGAGGGAAAGAATAGGTAGCTTGAACTACTCATAGCCGGAGTTAGAAGGCGGTAACCTTTCTCAGTTTAGCCAAAAAATTTCAACTCTAACCCTATCTTCTTCCAGTGCACCAGTGCCTAAGTTCAGGTAGGATAGTAGGGATAAAGCACTGATTCATCGTGGGAGCACGATAGTTTCAATTCTCAAAACAAAGAATTTATTCTTGGACTTAGGTTATTTTGGTAGTTATGATGTGGTTTTACAATTATTGTAGGTGAAATAGGTAAATAAAAGTCTTGGAATGGAATTGGAAAAAAAGTCGATAAAGTGATGAAAATTGTACATCATACGAGTCACCTTACTAGTCGTCAACACATCATATGGCTTGTAGGTTGACTCGTAAGGACAATAGTAACAAAAGCCAAGCAGAAAAGATAAGTGAAGGGAAGATAGGACTGGAGCATATGAATCATATCGTATTAACCAACCATAAGCAGACCAGTGTCCAGATAATGGAAATATGAATTCCCACTTGGTAACGAGTGGAGACAACAAGTTGTATGGTCGAGATACAACTCGTGAGTTTGATTCGTTAATATAACAAAAGCCTAAAACTTTTGAAGATCATTCACTAGAAAGAATACGACCAACACAGTACGACTCGTAAAAATAACTTACGAATGGACAACGTGAGTCGTACATTATGCCGACTTACTTTTCCTATTCCATTTTAATTAGGATTTTTGTAGGTTATATTGAGATACTATAAATACCTTAGGGTTATTCCTTTATTAGGTTATGTACTTTTACATTCTTTAACATATTTTTGCACACTTTTACATTACTTTGATCATTGAGATTTGGTTCTTGAGATTTTTGAGTTTTTACTCAATTGAAGACTTTAGATTTTCTTATTTTTTCCTTGTGAAATTAAATATATGTGTTCTTTATTGATTATCATGGATTGTTGCATAAATATGAGCGGCTAATTTCCCTTACTAGGGTTATGGGAACCCTGGTGGATTAACTATATAGAGAAAGTAGGATATTCATCTTTTCTAATGTGGTTGCATGTATCTTAATATTCTTCATATTAATTGACCACAGAGCTACTGCAGAAGATTGAGGATTGCCTAATTTGAGAGCATCCTCACAAGGGAGTTTGAGTTTAAGAAAAGGGGATTAAGACAGTAATTTAAGATTCATGTTCATCTTATTATTCCGCCATCTCATCTAATGAACTTGAGAATCAAAGTTTTAAAGTTGAACTGAGGTCATAGACAAGGAGAAATACGGCGACACCCCGAGACTCATAAGGTAAAGGGTGAGATTTATCAACGCGTTCACAAGATGGTTGATAATACATAGCTTATCGACTTTACATACAGAGCAGCAGAATAGGTAGGTTGAACACAAGAAACTTTTGGAGTTGAGAAGATAGGGGGAAGACCGTCCTAGTTTTTGGTTTCTATTGTTTACAAACTCAAAGAATTCAAGCTCGGTTACTGCTTACTGTTATTTCCAAAATCCCCCCATTTACTTTTCCGCACTTTTCATTGATTTTGTCAAGTTAAGCAACTGTTTAACATTTCCTTGTGGGTTCAAACCTAACCTAGTTGGTTTACAATCTTAGGCATCGACCGCAACATACTTCTTTAGATGTTAGTTTTGGGCAATATCAAATTTTGGCACCATTGCTGGGGAAGACAATTTGAATTATTGATTGAAGTTGGTGAAGTTATAGGTTTTATTTTTTATTATTGATATGGCATACACTGGTGTATGCCCAACATTAGCAGTAGATTCAATCCCTTATACCCTTTTTATCCAAAGCCATAATGAATTCTTCAAACACTGTGAAAGATGTCAGAACAAGTTTGTGATGGTGTTCTTACTGGCGTTTGAGACCCTTAAATGGTACCCCCTCCTCCACCTGTTGATCCTACTGTAGAACTTTTGTATTCCATAGGTTATCTATAAAATATTGTTTATCGACCGATGGAGCACTTTTTAGTAGAAGAAGCAGCCAAATTAGCAGAAAGAGGACTATCAGGCCACGATAGAAGGCTGAGCATTAAGACAGAGCGCAGAGAGGTAAAGCTCTATTGATCCCTACTAAGATAAGAGTCATCATTCCTCCTGGTCTACCCCCAATGTTAAGTTTAGCATTACTAAAGCAATGATCCAATTGTTGAACTTTAAGGGCATATTTTTGGGATGGGTGACTGATAATGAAAACACATATATTTCTAATTTTACTGGGATCTATATGTCGTATTCTCTTTTGGGGGTAGCCCATGAAGCTTTGAGGTTTAAGTTGTTCACATTTTCACTGACAAGAGAAGCTTCACTATGGTTAGGGGAACTTTCGAGAGGTCCAATCACCAATTGGTATGAGTTGCGAAGATAGTTTCTTAATAGGTTTTCCCTACTTTAAAGATGCTGTAGTTCAAGGATGAAATATACAATATCAGACAATTACCTACAAAATCCATGTATAAGGCAAGGATTAGATTCAAGAAGAAGTTAAGCATGGTACCTAATTATAGAATCACAGGGTTTAACTTGTTGGAAATCTTCTACAGATCACAGAATGTTAGTTCAAGAGTAATGACATATACAATTTGGGGAGGTGCATTTATGAGTCTTCAAGGGGATGCTGCGCAAGATATGCTGGATAATATTTTGATAACTAATCGAGGATGACTTACTAGAGATACCAAGCATGGTGCAGGTACATATGCTATTGGAGAAGATAATAATTATGGGGATGGTTATAATTTTGTAGAACAAGAGGTTTCACATCTTCAGTAAGATATTGGTCTGCTTACAAAATAGTTCTTAGTAATGAGTGTTGAGAAAGTGAATGTAATTAGGGCACAGGGATCTACTTCTAGGACTATTAAGACTAAATCTGAAGAGGAAGCAAAGTATCTTGATAGGAAATTGATGGGTTTTTTAGCCCATGAGTAAGGGAATCAAGGTCAGAACTATTACACTAATTGAATAGAGATAAAAGTAGAGAGAGAGAGAGAGAGAGATAGTCATTGGCTAAGGAAAGATGACTACAAAGAGAAGAATGATAGGTATGTTCCACCAGGAGGTCATGATTTAGAATCTAGAGTGGAGGCACTTTTTTTAAAATTAGTCAAGGGTCAAGAAAGTCAAGAGAACTTTCTTAAGGAGATTAAGGTAGATCTACTAGGGATAAACTAGAAAGTTGAGTTAGAGGCTACCACAATCAAACAATTGGAGAAAGAATTTGGTCAGATGTCAGCCATAGTAAATCAAAGGCAGCCTGATTCTCTCCCTAGTAACAAGGTGGTTAACCCAAAGAATGATAGTCACTTTCATGGAATTACTACTCGGAATGGTAAAACCACCATAGATCCACATGTACCCATTATAGATGAGAAAAAAAATGATGATAATCATGTTGATATAGAGAGTAGTAGCAAGAAAGATAAAGGAAAAGGTAAGGTTAAGGAGCCTGTGTTGAAGTCCATTTTGAGACCTCTCACCCCTTTTCCTTAAAGGCTAAAAAAGAAACAAGAAAAGGGTAAGTATCAGATATTTTTTTGTATGCTAGGATATTCAAAATTCATGAAGGATTTAATCACCAAGAAGAGGTAAGTCAGTTATGAGCCAGTCGACAATATTCATCACTATAGTGCTGTAGCTTCTAGATCATTGGTAGAGAAGAAGGATGATCCTGGTGCTTTCACCACACCTTTCACTATTGGAAATTTCACTTCACTCGAGAAATATATGATTTGGGTGCTAGTAACAACCTCATGCCATTAGCAATATTTAAATAGTTGGGGTTGGGAGCCCCTAAACAAACCACCATGAGACTAGTGATGGTAGATCGGATGGTGAAAAAGCTAGTTGGTATTCTATATGATGTATTGGTTAAGGTGACTTCTTTTATTTTTCTACCGTGAAGTGGACTTTCAAGTCCCAATTATTTTGGGAAGACCATTATTGGCTACAGGAAGGAAGTTAATTAATTTAGAGCTAGGACATCTTCTTTTGAGACTTAATGATGAATAAGTGATATTTAATGTTTCTAAATCCATGAAGTAGCCAAATAAGTTAAGAGTGATATCTGTGATTGGCGTGTATAATGAGGAGATGGATCCATTCTATGATGTTGATTTAGTTATTGTTTGGGATGATGCTTCTGATGCTATTCCTATAGAAGAAAGGATAGGTTTTGAAGCTTTAGATGTCGTGATCATGAACTTCAACAGCGATGGTATGAATGACTATGATAAGATGGTATGTGCACTCTATGGGAGTGGTTCTTATACTTATTCACCAAAAAAGCTTGATTTCGGTCCAAAAAATAAAACCAGTCTAACTGCTCGCCTATCTATTGAGGAGCCACCCATCTTAGAGTTGAAGGCCCTCCCTTCTCATTTGCAATATGCATTCTTGGGGGTCAAAAACACTTTGCTAGTAATCACTACAAATGCCTTGATTTAGACAGAAGTGGAATCCTTATTATCAGTGCTATAGAGATTCAAGAGGGCCATTGGTTGGTTCATTACAAATATTGTGGGAATCTCGCCTGGTCGTTGTACTCGTAAGATCCAACTAGAACCAGATTGTGTTCCAAGTATATAACATCATCTTAAACTCAATCTTCCTATGAAGGAGGAGGTGAATAAAGAGATAATCAAGTGGTTAGATACTGGTGTAGTGTATCCCATTATTGATAGTCAATAGGTCAGTCCGATACAATGTGTTCTAAAGAAAGGCGGTATTACTGTTGTGCCTAATGAGAAAAATAAGATAGTGTGGATGAGGTCAGTCACAAGATGGAGAGTGTGTATGGATTATAGGAAACTAAGTACATGGACTCAGAAGGACCATTTTCCTATGCCGTTCATAGAGCAGATATTGGATAGACTTGTAGGCATAAGATGGTACTATTTTCCTGATGGGTACTCAAGCTACAACCAAATTAGTATTGCACTTGAGGACCAAGAGAAAACAACCTTAACCTGTCCTTATGGGACCTTCACATTAAGACATATACCATTTGGATTATGTAATACTCTAGCTACATTTCAGAGATACATGATGTCAATCTTTTCTGACATGGTAGAAGACATCATCAAAATGTTTATGAATTATTTCTCAATCGTTGGTGATTTTTTTGATGATGACATAGTTCACTTAGAAAATGCTCTTTGAATGTGCGAGGAAATGAACTTGGTACTTAATTGGGAAAAATATCAATTCTTTGTTTAATAAGGTAATGTGCTTGGGCATAAAATTTCAATAAAGGGTATTGAGGTAGATAACATGAAGATTGAAGTGATGGAGAAATTACCTTCACCAATTTCTTTAAAGGGTGTTCAAAGCATTTTGGGAAATTTTGGGATTTTTAGGAGATTCGTCAAGGATTTCTCCAAGATTTCCAACCTTCTTTGTAGGCTTCTTGATAAAGAGGTGAAATTTGATTTTATTGAAGCATGCTTGAATACTTTTGAATGTTTGATTGAGAAGTTGGTGAATTCTCCTATCATTGTGTCCCCTGATTGGTCCTTACCATTTGAGATTATGTATGATGTGAGTGGATTGGCCTTAGGTGCTGTACTGGGCCATCGAAAAGAAAAGATCCTTCATCTTATCTACAATTCTAGCAACGCACCAAACCCTGCACAAAAGAACTACACAATCATGGAACAAGAGTTGTTGGCAGTGGTTTTAGCCTTTGAAAAGTTTAGGCCTTATTTGATTAGGAAAAAGATAATTGTGCATACTGATCATGCAACATTGTAGTACTTAATAGAAAAATAAAATGCAAATTCTAGACTGAATAGGTGGGTCCTATAGCTGCAAGAATTTGATTTTGAGATCAAGGACAATAAAGGCACTGAGAATCAAGTTGCGTATCATTTGTTTGGACTTAAGGAGGAAGATATATAGAAAAATTAAAGATGGGCTCGAGATTGATGACAGTTTTCCAGGTAAGCATATATTGGCTACTTGTCAAGATCTAATTCCATTGTTTGCTGACTATGCAAATTATCTAGCAAGTCATCTAGTCCCAGAAGACCTTTCCTTCCAGCAAAGAAAGAAGTTTATGCATGAGGTAAGGAAAGTTTTCTGGGATGAACCTTATTGATTCAGAATTTGTGAAGATGGTATTACTAGTAGATGTATATCTGAGATAGAGATGATGAGCATACTTGAGGCTTGTCATTCTTCACCAGTTGGGGGTCATCATGGAGAAACACACACAGCCCACAAAATCTTGCAATATGGGTACTATTGGCCAATAATTTACAAAGATACATATTATCTCGCTTTATCTTGCAATCAATGTTAACACTAACGTAACATCTCTAGACGCCATGCACTTTCTATGACTCCTATTTTAGAATTAGAATTGATTGATGTATGGGGTGTGGATTTCATGGGACCTTTTGTTTGTTCTTTTAGCATGAAGTATATTCTTGTGGCTATGGATTATGTCTCTAAATGGGTGGAAGCGGGTGTGCTCCCCAACAATGAAGCACGTAGTGTCACTGCATTCTTGAAAAAACACTTTTTTTTTACTTGGCACACTACGTGTAGTCATTAGTAACAGTGGGTCACATTTTTGTAACCGTTTATTCCAAAGTCTTCTTGTGAAGTATGGAGTGAAACACAAGGTGGAAACACCCTATCATCCACAGACTAGTGGACAGGTTGAGGTGTCCAATATAGATATCAAGTCCATCCTGACGAAGAGAGTGATGTCCAATAGGACTGATTGGTCAAGAAAGCTAGATGATGCATTATAGGCTTGTTGAATAACTTTCAAAACCACCATTGGTGCTTCTCCTTATTAGTTGGTGTATGGCAATGCTTTTTACTTGCCTATGGAACTTGAACACAATGGCAAGGCTTTTTACTTGCCTTTGGAACTTGAACAAAAAGAACTATGGGCTTTGAAGTAGCTGAATTTTGAGTGGCAGGATGCAGAAAATTCAAGGATGAATAAGATGAACTAGTTGGATGAATTCCGACTTCGAGTATATGAAAGTTTTGCACTTTACAGAGGAAAAATAAAGCTACATCATGATCAGAAGATTGAGAAAAGGATATTCAAAAAAGGTGATCGGGTATTGCTTTATAATTATGGACTTCACTTTTTTCCAGGTATGTTAGTATAGATGGTATGGTCCATTTATAGTAACAAGAGTTTATCCATATGGTGCTTTGGACTTGAAAAGGGATGGTAAAGCCCCGTTCAAGGTGAATGGGAAAATAGTAAAGCATTATATGGGTAATGCTGATGAAGCTAGTGGGATTTTTAAGATAGAACTTGGTAAAGTCTGAGTAACCAAGGCAATTGTGTCATGTCGTGACATTAAATTAAGAGCTGCATAGGAGATAACCCATGAGGCTAGTTGGATAAATATAGTATCCAACATAGCCACATTATGTCGCGATATTAAATCAAGTGTTGCGTGAGAGGAAATCCATGTTTTTCTACTTATTAATTTATAGACTAATATGTGTGTTTAGTGTGCAGGATTAAAGATTGCTTAAAAAAGCTAGAATTTCAAAAAATCAAGGTCATACAGACTCTTCATGAGTCGTACCTTCATGTGATGACACGTGAGTAAGAGTCTTCAGGACCTGGGAGTTGATTAAGATCAAGGTAAGTGGTCACTGGAGTCCTTATAATTCTCAGAATGAGTCGTAACCTCTGGTTACGGTTCATCACACTGAGTCGTAAAGAATCCAGAACACCAGTAAGTTTCTAGGTCTTTAAGAATGGAGTAAAAGAACTGTAAGCATTGGTTACGATCATACACATAACTCTTAACCACACTAACCAGGTCCAAGGTCGCGGGTCAACCCGACCCAACTAATCTATTTAAAATAAAAAGAGGTACCCGATTCGGGTACTCGACACTACAAGAAATGAATACCTCCATTTTTGGACCAAATTCTAAGCTCTAAACATACGAATTCAGTTTGAATCACACTCAAATCTATTAAGTTCTCTCATATTTCAGAAATTCCACAAGAATTTAGGGAAGAAAAGTGATAAACTCAAAAACCGAACTTCTCAACTACTTAAGTAATTCTTTGAACTCAAATGCTTTATATTTTAATTTGAAGTTGAAAATAAGTTGAGATTTTAGAATATTTTTTATTTGAATATCTATGTGTGTTTAAAATTGGAACCCTAGTTCTTAGAAATTGAGTTTGAAATGGAATTTGGGAATAACCTTGCATATTGTGTACTAGAAATGTGTGTTTTGGACTGATATGGGGTGGTAATACTATACATTAAAGGGTAAATGAGGATTGTATGTTGGAATCAACTCATAAGATAAACCTTTATAATGCAGCGGATACAAGGCTCCTTACAACTCGTACCTATGCGTAATGAGTCATGATGAGACTCGTAATCACTGACAACATAAAAGTTTAGTTGGGTGTAGGTTTTGATATGAGCATGACTTTCCTATGTGAGTTGTTTCCAAACCCTACAACTAATAAACGTAAGTTATACTGAACTGGGAGGTAACATATAGTTGAATTTTTTTTGGTCTGCTTAGAAGTGTAGGTAACTAGTTGTAAGTTATCCTTATGTCTGATTAGGAGGAATCGTAAGTGGAGTATTAAACATTTAAATATACATTATTTACCTTACGACTCAGTCATACGAGTCATAACTAAATTATATAACTCAGACCCCTTAGTCATAACATGAACTGAACATGCACACAGACACCTAATTTTCTTTGTTTTTCTTTCCTTTACTTAGTAATTACTAATAAGTATATGCAAACAGGTACTATGGCTCCAAAAGGTGACTTCTCAAAGAAGAATGATAAGAAGATGCTGGCTCCTAAGGCCACTCACCATTTAATAGACAAGAAAACTAGTGAGTCAAGGGGGACCTCATTAAGTACCCCATGAAAATAAAGATGACCTCGGGCAAAAACATCGTCACACCAGAGGACACACCTTCATAAGGGCCCAGAAAGAAGAACCCCCATACCTCACTACCTCGAACACTATCCCAGTTTGAAGAGGACAGTGGTGATGATAATGAGGAAGCTAAATCAAGTTCTAAAAGAGGTGGTAGTGAACATGTGCTGAGGATTCTAGTTCCAATGAGTCAAAACCAAAGAATGGGAGTAATGTTGAGGAGAACGTGGCTCTTATTGAAGTATAGAGCCACCTCTACCTATCAATCCTACTCCGGTGCTCATTATTAAATGGTGGGGGCACCACAGTATGTAGAAAATGTACAATAATGGGTAAAACATACTCCTTGCTAATGGAAGAATCAAAAAGAGCTTGTATCTTGAAAGGACGTTAACCACCACATGCATGTTTGAGTTGCTTAGATTTTAGGCCTGATTTTTCTAGTACAATTTCTTATAGATGACTATAGCACTAGAAAAGTATAGTCCTACACTAGTGTAGGAATTTTATTCAGCGTATAAGGGTGAGTTGAAGAGGAATTATCCAAAGAAAAACCTGTGGAGAGGTGGTGATCCTATTAAATCATTGACAATTCAAGGAGCGTGAGTGAACATCTCCCCATTTACTATATCGTGGTTCTTGAATGGACCAAGTTTCCACTCACTAGTGAACACAAGATAAGAAGGATGAAACCACAAGTGGATATGTGCGGATTGAGCCACAAACACTAATGCAATAGGCATATCTAGTGCCCCTCCTCCTGTATAGTCTGCACCACCTTGCCCAGCTCCCTCCAGATCTATATCACTGGGGTAATACTTATTTTCTAGTCCAGTTTAAATAATATTATATGTAAGTAGGGAATAGTAGAAGTAAAAGTGCAGTTGATGGAGGGTGGTATGAAAACCTGGGTTGAAAATCAGCTCACAAAATAAAATTGATGTGTGCAGGGTAGATTAGATGCTTTTAAGAAAAGGATGAACCATTAGTTCGGAAATATCTAAATCCCAAAAATTGCAAAAGTAAAAGATGAGGTGGATGAGAGAAAAAAGATCGTTAATGAGCTATATGATAGGCCTTTTATCCTAGCACCAGTGGTAATGGAGATTGAGCCTAAAATATAAGTTAAGAACATCTGGAATATTCTAGAATCAGAAGAAGAAAAGAGATAGAGAAAGAAAAGGAAGTATCGAAGTACAGAAAAAGAAAATTTGAAGAAAGCAAAAAAAGATAGCATACAAAGAGGGCTAGACTGGTAGGTGAGCATCCAAGAGATGCAAGATGGTGCTGATAGATCAAAATCAACAAGTGATGATGTTGAGGGGGGAAGTGTTGTAGCCCCGATGATTTGTGTAACATTGAGCACATCGGACACCACCGCTTTTACTACTATAGAAATAGTCCTAGCTATTGTTGGGACTACTATTGATAATGGTGGGACTTGATCCGAGCACTCACATGAGGGTATAGAATGAGCTGGCTCCTTGAGTGCCCAGGTATGTCCCGATCCCTGTATTTCATTGTTAGATGCACTGGGATAATGTATAGGATTTAAGTTGGGGGTAGGGGTGTACCAAGATCACCACAAGTTATACTTGTCGTGTTTTGAAACCATGGCCACAATTTGAAAAGACAGAGAATCAACATGTTTTGTTGTTGATTTTGTTAATTTGTTTGTGTTTTATGATGAAACAGGGAAAAAATTTGTACTTGTAGCAGTAGACATAGTTTTGATTGATTATGTTGAGTTTGTATTATTTAAAATAATAGTGATTTTGAATAATTGTACTGAAAAATCTATGCCCCCCTAAAATTTTGTGGATTGTGTGACGTGTATATGTGTGAAGGATGACCATAAATTTGATAATGGCATTAGAATTACGGATAGAACAACTATGGCAAACAATTTCATAACCAGATAAGTAGTACCTAGCAATATGACCCTGTGTGAGTCTGTGTGAGGTGTTACTTAGTACCCAGTGTGTTGGAATTTAAAACATGCCCGATTGCTCTTACCTAGGGTTCAGGATAATTAAAAAGGAAATTAACATTGGCATTTCTTGTTTTGAGTACACTCAAGCCTAAATGCCTAACCAAATATGATATGAATCCCTTAATCTAAAAAGTTGATCCTAATTGACCTATTTTTGTTGATTACACTAATTTCACCTTCTCGTTTCACTTACAATAAACTTGTATTAGCTCTGGTCCTCCTTGGTCACTAAGCACCTCAACTTAGGCAAATCTCCTAAGTTGAGAGTGACTATTATAGGGGTGCATAGGAAAAAATGAGTATGAAGAAAGATGTGTAAAAGAAAAAATAAAGAAGGACAGGTGCAGTAAAAATCAAAGATAATAAAAGAAAAATAAAAATTGCAAGAAAATAAAAAGAAAAGAAAAAGAACATGAGAAAATAAAACTGCACTTGGTCCAGTATGAATGTGCTTTAAAATAAAAAAGGAGACATAAGGCGGTAATAAAATAAAGAAAAAATGGATAATAAGTGGACCCCAAACAAAGCATAGTGTCAAGGAGGTGTAGTAACTATAAATCTCAAACTATACCATAACCTATACCAAACCTACGTTAGAAGCCGAACAAAATCCTTTAGCAATCCTATCACGACTGTCCAAAAATTTAGGAAAAGAGCATATGGACAAGCTTATGGTATTTTGTATACACCGTCTGATACTTCTTTGTGAGAGAGAGCGTCTTTTGGAAGATCCATGGATAACTTAATTAATCTAAACTGAGTAAATAGGATTTCTTTGATTATAAGATCACATAGGTTAGGTTGTTAGGTTTCAAGGCTACTCGGCAAATGTGATTTATATATGCTTAGTTGTCTGCTACTAATGTAATCCTATCATTGGATTTCTTTTTCTTCATTCCATGTACCAGATCAATATACACAGTTGGGTTCCTGAAAATTTAAAACTAGGACAGGGAATAAAAATGATGAAAATTGAAATTAAAAGTCTCTGCCATAGATATCTTAGGATCATCTTGTTTAAGAATCATTGTTGTGATTGGTAGTTTTGATTTTTGTTTTGCCTAAGGACACGCAAAATTTCTAAGTTGAGGGTGTTGATGCACCATGGAAACACAACACTTTCAATGCTTAAAACAAAGAATTTATGCTTTGACTTAGGTTATTTTGTTATATATGATTTGATTTTGCGATTGTTGCAGGTGAAAAAGATAAATAAAAGTCTTAGAATGGAATTGGAAGGAAAATTTATTAAAGTGATGAAATCTGTGCATCATACGAGTCGCCTTACTAGTGTTCCACATATCATAAGGCTATTAGGTTGACTCGTAAGGACAACAATAACAAAAGACAAGTAGAAAAGCTAAGTGAAGAAAATATACGACTAGAGCATATGAATTATAAGATAAGACTATGAGTTCGGAGAAATAGTCGTAAAGAGAATAGAGACCAAAGTTGGATTCAGAGGTGAGGACAAAAAAGAAGACAAGTCAGAAGATCTGAGTACAACTCATATTAATAAACCATAAGCAGATCAGTGTCTAGAGCATGGAAAGATGAATGTCCAGGTGGTAACGAGTGAAGACCACGAGTTGTATGGATAAGGTACGACTCGTGATTATGAGTCATAAAGACAACAGAATCCTGAAGCCTTGGAAGGTCATTCACTGGAAAGCATACTACTAGCGTAGCACGACTCGTAAGAATACCTTATGAGTGGATGGCACGTAAGAATACCTTATGAGTGGATGGCACGAGTTGTACCTTATGCAGACTTACTTTTCTTATTATATTTTAATTAGGATTTCTAGGTTGCTTTGAGATACTATAAATGCCTTAGGGTTATTACTTTATTCGTTTATGTACTCTTACATTCTTTAACATATTTTTATGCCCTTTTATATTACTCTGATCATTGAGATTTTGTTCTTGAGATTTTTAGGTTTTTATTTGATTGAAGAATTTGGATTTTCTTTTTCTTATTCTTGTGCAATTAATAACATGTGTTCTTTATTGATTATCATGGATTTTTGAATGAATATGAGCAGCTAATTTCCTTGACTAGGGTTGTTGGAACCATTGTGGATTAACTACGTAGAGGAAGTAGGAGTTTCATCTATTCTAATGTGGTTGCATATATCTCAATCTTATTTATATTAATATACCTCAGAGCTACTACAAAATATTGAGGATTGCCTTTATTTGAGAACGTCCTCACAAGGGAGTTTGATATTAGGAGAAAGAGATTAAGACAGTAATTTGAGATTCACATTTATCTTATTATTCCACCATATTTTCTAATAAATGTGAGACTCAAAAGGTGAAAGTTGAACTGAGGTCATAGATATGGAGAAATAAGGTGACACCCTGAGACTCACAAGGTAAAGGATGAGATTTATTAACATGTTCATAAGATGTTTGATAATACATAGCTTGTTGACTCTACATATAGAGAAGTAGAATAGGTGGGTTGAACATGAGAAATTTATGGAGTTGAGAAGCCAGTGGGAACACAGTCCTAGTGTTCATCTTCTATTGTTTAAAAACTGAAAGCATTCAAGCTCGGTTACTACTTACTATTGATTTCCAAAATCCCCCCATTTACTGTTCAACACTTCTCGTGGATTTTATCAAGTTAAGCAACTATTTAATATTTTCCCTGTGGGATCGACCCCAACCTATTTGGGTTACTATATTTGGCATTGACCATAATATACTTCTTTGGAGGTTTGTTTTGGGCAATATCAAGCACTAGGATCTAAGGTCCAGGGTAGTGTAAATAGTTGTCATAACAATATGCTCTTCATGAAATATGGTAGGAATAATCAGGGTGAATGAAGTGCAGGCAGTGATCTGTTCTTTTGGGTATGGCAAGCTAGGCCACAAGATCAAAGAGTGTCCAATGAGTTCTCAGAAGGGAAAGGACTCGTGCTTACATAATTTACTTGGTGATTCCATGGAGAACTTTTCTTTGATTCCTATATATGTTTTGTTGAGGGATAATTCCTAACATGAAGTTACATACTTTATTCCATACTTCTAATCTTCGATAAGTTCCTACCCATCATTCGAGGACGGATGATTCCAAGGGGAAGATACTGTGATGCCCAATTTTTTTGGGCTAAAATTTGAACCATTATTACTACGTATATAAACTCAAAACCAATGATTTCAATATAAATATAAGTGTCATAATTATTTACCTAGTGTGTAAAGTGCTTTCAAGGTGAAGAATGTTCATAGGAAATACTTAGAGCGAAGTTGAGTTAAAAACTTTTGTCATCGACCAAATTTTAGTATTCAATCCTACTAGGATCAACTTTAAACATTTATAACTTCTGGAATATATGTAATTTTTCATCTCAAGACACACCAAATTAAATATAATTGAGTCATCTTTTCAACGCCACTGATTTTACCTTAATCTGATACCCGAGTAAAAAGTTATGAGCATTTTTGTGAGAAACTAGTGAGGGTGCGCGATAAGGGTGTCGCACACCCTCTGTTCTCTACGATAAGAGCGTGGCACACCATGTATGCTCCATGTTAATAGAGTGTCACACCCATATTCCCAATGATGCTAAAACCCGCATTTCTCTTTAGGTTTTCAAGGGCAAACTTGTCATTTACGTCCCAAATCATCCTTTAACTAATACTAACATGATTTCATCATTCCATAAACCCAAATACACAATTACTCTCCTCTCAAATTCTCAAGAACACTAAATAAGGTTTCTTCTAAAAAAATTCAACTTCCAAGGCTTCAAATTCAAGTTTATTAGCAATGTTTTCCCATAAATTTTGTCATCAAGGGTATGGGAAATGAATTAAAGTGTTCATATCAATTCCAAGCTAGGGTTCAAGCTTCAAAATAAAGGATTCAAGTTTTTATCTGAATTCCTTCTGTCAAAAAGGTATGTATCTCTTCCCTAAATTGATTTTATGCAACAACATGTATTTAATTATATCCATGTGATTTAATTGTAGGATTTTGAATATGGGTTGAGGGATTTGGAGTGGTTATTAAATGAATTCAATTTCCATGGTTTTGAATTGATTGTTTATATGATGTTTTCATGATTTTGATCTAATTAAATGCATGGGTTCCGGAATTGGAATGGGGAACATGGGTTTCCCAAAATTTGATAGTTTAATGGTTTGGAATTAGCTTTAACCTCAACCTAACTTGTGAAATTGATTTTGCAACATGGAATACACATGAATTACTTCAATTTTGAAACCTTGAATTGCATAATAGGTTAATGGAATATGAATAGTTTTGAAAGGTATTAGTGGACATGGAATAGTTGTAAATTGGAACATTGGAGTCTAATTGGCTAACGGTTTGGCATATGGAATTGGCTTGCAAGCATAATTAATTGGTATGATGATACCATTTGGTAAATTCCTTAATGGATGACTCGTTGTTTTAATTGATGGGTTATGTACAAATATTTTAATTGGGCTTAAAGTTTGTTGTGTAGCTCACCATGGACGGTGGAGGTCCTGGGGGAACAGATACACTAAACCACACTTATCAATGTGGGGGTCTATATGATTGTGTGTTCGAGTCACACTTGATATATAAATGTATATATTTATACTAGGGATGGCAAGTTTCCCAGGTGGCTTTAGTTTTCCCTGATTTTTTTCTCTAATTCATGTAGCTAACACACACTGGGCTCTTTCGGTGGTGGGATCCAAACTCATATAGCCAGTGGGTGCCTTTAGGACGGTCATACATTAACCCCTATTCGCACATAACCCCAAGAGGGAGATATAGCTACACATAAGAAAAATAAGCATAGATATACCCAAAATCTCCATTGACATGACCTGTTGAAGATTAAGTGAATGTTACTTCAAACTTGACACCCCCACAAATCAACAATGGAAGTGAGCTAGTCTTCCACTTAGAGAGTCTCCAATATATTCTTCACCCAATAATTATGCAATATTTTCTTTTCCCAAAAATTGGAGTCTTATCAACTACAAAATCTAAATCTAAAAATAATTGGGGAATATGGAATAAGATACATGAATCAAGGTTTTGGGTCTTTGTGGAAAAAATTGGGATCAGTCACGTACATTTCCATATTTTTCCTTGGGTTAAACTCTTCCGCTAAGCTAGGATCACGCCAGCATGGCCACGCTCGTGGCTTCTACGACCACAATAAGTAAATGTGACCACGATGTATTGACCCTATTCTGCTCTAAGTTTTAAGTGACACTTTTTTGCTCCCTTTTAGATCATTTTCAGCTCCAATCCACATCTTTCCATCCCTTCAACTCTATGCCTACAAAGAGTTGATATTATTGCATTTAATCATAATTATGTCTCATTTATTCATCCAAAATAAGGTAATGTGTATGAATGTTGAGTGAAAATGAATGGTAAAATCACTACTCATCAACAACCCCAACTTAAAGCTATTGCTTGTCCTTAAGCAACTCTACTTGTTGCCATGAGACACAATTATTTATGCCCAAACTTCATGCCTTAAAGATCACGATGACTTAAACCTTAATCACTACCACAAGTATCTCATTTCATATGGGCTAAGCTAATTTCTCTACATCCTACATTATAACACACTTTATCCAAGGCTACATAGGACTTCAAAGAGTGACCAAGCAGCAAAGAACTAATAATCTTGAAGTAACTCTCTTTTGACCATAACTAAGCTATACTCTATTTGCCTCATTGACGAAAGATGAAAAACTCACCCACCTCAACTTGCTTCACATAACAATCTCACAAGAAAAAGAATTCCTCACACCAAGCTACAAAACATGCAACAAGGAATTTTAAGTGGACAACTCTCTCCCTCAAAAAAGAAATCTCCATGCAACAAGTGTCATACCATGGCTTACCCCTATTTTCAATCGTCACTACAAATAAAGTAAGTGGTTAGAGATCTCAAAGGACTTTCTAAGCTCGTAACGTAGATTCGTATTAGGGTTGGATATTATTTTAGGAACAACATGACTACTCCCTTCCTTGAGCGCCTACATCACCCTTTTTCACTCTTTCTTTTTGACTATTGGCCACACTTCTTTGTTTTCTCCCCTTTATCATTCCTATCTTTTATTTCTTTTGTTTACCCAACTTCTTTCATTTTTTCTTTTTAGACTTAAACATAATTCTTTTCTTAGTTAGACTCTTTCTTCTTCTATTTGGTTCCTTTCAAAGTCTAGGCACATTAGGCATATAACTACATCTTCATGAAACCAAACTTACTTCCATCAATCTTTCCCACCCCCAACATAGGATTTTATCCTTGAATTATAAT
This sequence comes from Capsicum annuum, assembly GCF_002878395.1. Classification (NCBI taxonomy): domain Eukaryota; kingdom Viridiplantae; phylum Streptophyta; class Magnoliopsida; order Solanales; family Solanaceae; genus Capsicum; species Capsicum annuum. The sequence continues at coordinate 112,998,093 of NC_061114.1, forward strand.
TTCAAGTCCAAGGAGGGTATGGTTCAAAATATGAATAAAAAGAATGGTTTACGGCTTGTAATATGTTTGCCAAAGAAAGGTCCAACGGTTCAAAGTGGGTAACTAGGGATTATATTCATTCTTGTGTAGGATTTTAGGCTAGAGTGGGTACCAAAATCATAAAGGTGTCCTACGATTATTTCTCCAACCATATACAATCAATGTTATCATTGAAAGACTAGCAGGGCAAGTTCTAGATAACACAATTATACAAGGGGTGCATGCAAATAGCTCTCCACACATGGCATGCAATATTTGCCAAGGGAGCTCAAATGTCCCTGTTACTAGAGAAAAATTTAGAGTATCTATTTCTATTCACAAGTTAAGATCTTGAGGATCCACAAAAAGAGAAAAAGTTTAGTTACCAAACTGCTCACACCCATGCCCTTGATTTTTTTTTTTAAAAAATCTTGGACAGAGAGAGTTGTTTATTTTACATTAGTACCATACATAATTTGCTAAAATATGGAAACAATCAAATCCTTAGTCTCACAGTGAGGCTCAAAAGGGGCAAACTACCCATATGGCTACTCAGACATCGCCAATGGCATATAACATGATCCTAAACTTACAATTTACAATTCTACAGGTACTCAGACTTCCCTTGCATTTCTGACATTTATGCTATGAGTATTTAGAATTCCCCTACATCTATGCCTAAAAACCAAACATGACGCTTTGACCTTAAGAATGTTTTCACTTAATCCATCATAGGGAAAAGCTAGTCATACATCACTAAAGTCAAAATTAAATTAAATTAAAAGAATACTAGAAATAAAGAAAAGCATGATAATCCATAAAACGTGGGCACTAACCATGTGCTCAAAATGTAGCATCTCACAAGAAAAATAAATAAATATCAAAAATGTTATCTAAAACCAACAACATAAAAAATGTCCACCATCATAACATAAAAACACTACAAATCCAGGGGCACTGAAGTAAGCATAAAAATCTTTTTCCTGAATCTACCTCAAGAGCTGCTCTATCCTTCTGACTCTACACCATCACCACCAACATCATCAGCTGACCAATCAGTAGGGGATTTGTGTTCACCGTCCAACCTCGGTGAAGGTACTCTCTCATTGGGTTTGAGCACCTTAAAGATGCTCTTTACCCCCTTTCACAGTTTTTTGAAGAATTTGTATCTTTTATTCTCTCTTTATCATCTTGGTATATGAATTCTTGAGGCCCTTGTGTGATCCCGCTAAGGCTGAGTAGGATCTCTCTAAATTGGCAATGGTGGCTCCTTCTTCTTTTGCTCTTTATGATATATGTCATAATCCATCTGAGTTACATATAAGTAGTGAGTGGTGGATGGATCTCCTATTACTTGAGGAAATCTGGACACTAGCTCCCGAACATCCCTCATTTAACCTCAAATGTCATTGAGGGGGTTGGCTGATGAAGGTCTACAAGAATTTGTGTCCTCTTAGAATGGTTTTCCTGTGCCCATTTTTCTCTTCTTACTCTGACTTGGGTCACCCTAACGTCTGAATTTGAGTGGGTAGATGAGGGATCCTGGACACACCTAAGTATCTACAGCATATTTTTCTACCCCTGCCTTTTTGCAAATCTCAGTGATAAGGGAAAGAAAAAGAAGGTATGTACCTCCATGAGTCTGGAAATACCTCTACTCTAAAAGAAAAATCTCACCCACATTGAGAGAGATGCCAGATAGGATAAAATCCACCATTCAAGCTCTCAAATCTGACAATGTTCATATGGGTGCATGGCAATACTCGACTATATACGATGTTCAACCAAAGCCTGGCTTTTGCTGTGAAGTCCTTTATTAGAATATCTCTCTTGGTGATGGACCAGGATACTACTTTTCCAGTACATAAAATATTGGCCATCCAGGTCCTCGGCTCACATGCTCTTGCTGTGAATTTCCCCATGTTAGCATCTAGGAGCCCATACACTATGTTAACCTGCTTCGCTCCAAAGTTCACCCGCTTGCCCCAAATTATCATCATGGGTTTTTTGAGAGAAAATACATTGAGATTTGTGTAGAACTCACGCACCCACTGCTTATTAGTATAGAAAAGTTTTGAGGCAAAACAAATCCACCGAGTCACAGTGAGTCTGGCATGGAATTCTGGGAGCTTCTTCTCCACCTTATCTAATCTAATACCCCTTTCAGGGAGTAGCTTAGTCCTGTGATAATCTTTATAGTAGGTGTGTTGGAATTTTGCTTCCATGAAATAGGTATTATCAAAATCTCCAATCTTTGAGGCTGATAACCTATAAAAATTACAGCTTTGGCCAACATTAGTATTCTCGTACCAAAAACATACAACATTTAATAGCTAAGTTCATGTGGTAGTGTTATGAAGGTTTTGAGGCCAGCGAGGTATGTTCAAAAGTTTTGATGTCTACCTAAAATTGCCTCAAGTATGGCAATCGCAGAGCGTTAGCCGCGACCAAGGTGCCACAATTGCGAAACCTAAGACTAGGCTTGACAGTTTCTGCATAGTAGCTGAAAAGTATTCTACCCTACAAATTTTTCTTAAACTAGGAATAAAAATATTATAAACAACGAATTTCACGCCTAGAGTGTATGATCACAGCCCCGAACTTAAAGAAATTGAACATTGTATTTGTAGGGGCATTCTAATTGTACACATAGTGTACACTTCAAGTTAAAAGGTTGAATGCTTACTTTTGGATACTCATGACTTCCCCAAATAGAGAGTACCCTAACTACAACATGTATTCCCCTAAGTATTTCTAGAAAATTTCATCCGAAGAATGCCTAGTATTAGGTTATAAAGTGAATAATAATTATTCAAGGAAGAATTTTCACGATTTTAACCTTTTTTCATGTGGAAAACTCAATAAGATTTCCATCGATATATGATTCTCTTAAATCTGATAACTAGGTAAGAAGTTATGACTATTTCAAGTTCCCATCATTAAAAAAGCCATATTAGTCAGTGGTGGCCGCACCACAAGAGGAAATGATATTTGGAAATTTCCAGTAGGTGTCCGCGATTATGGTGCATCGCGCTAGCACTCAAATTCAAAATTGTCCTTTTTCTAGTGACTTTGCACGATTTCCCCCGCATCACACCAAAGTTCTAGGTCATGAAGGAAGGGGCAACGCGATGGCTCCGCATCGCGCCATCCCTCAATTTCTCAATTGTCAATTTCTAGTGACACGGTGTGATAATGTTGTGTCACGCCAGGGGCCCAGTTCTGGAAAATTTTATTAAAATTAAATGACGCATCCAGGGTTAAAAGGGTCAATTTCCTACCCCTATTTAAACCCAATAACATGTGATTCAGCTATTCTTCACACAAAATATACTATTTTCTCTAAAGTTTCTCACAAGAAAAAGCTAGGGTTTCTATTGGGGATTCAAATTCAAGAAGGTTTCACCATCAATATTCACGAGATCACAAACTAAGGTATGCATAGTGTTCATTCATAGACTCCTTTAGTCCATGAAGCCCAAGAATCTTTTTCTAAATTCAAGTTATGGATTTTCTTATGAATTTCATGATTGGTCTGCTTTTGTTCATGCTGATAATGAGTAATTGAATTGTATTCCATAAATGAGTGTTAAATTCCATATGGGTTGATTTGTATCGGTATTGATTCATGAAGCCCTAGACTAAACCCTTGAATGATTAAATTGTAATATAATCATGACAGTTAATTATTGTATGATGTTGTTTACATATTCTATGCCTACTATGTGCTTGGTTTAATGCCTAGATGAAGGAAAAATGTCTAATTAGCATGATATCATGAAATCCCTATGTACGTACAAGCTTATCCCTATCACATGTTTGATGAAATGCTTCAGTAAATGTATTATGATGATTATTATGTATTCAAGTAAGTCATGCTTTGTCAGTTTCCTTCCATCGAGTTCTGGGAGTACTTGTACCTGAAATATTAGCTGTGTACCTAGAGCCATGTCATGTTTCACGATACTCTCAGTCAAGCTATGAATCCTTAGACTTCAAATAGTCTTATGACTCAAGAAAAATCTCCATGATCTCATGGCTCAGTCAGTTGTAAGATATCAGTAGTATTCCATCAGTCAACAAAACTTAGTAACTCAGCTCATGTTCAATTCAGTAAATCATGTTCAGTGTCCATTTAGATTGGAGTAGTAATTAGCACAGAGTGAACCCAAGGATAGGGACACACACTATCAAATGAAGGTGTGACCCTTAGAAGTTATCCTTGTATTCAGAACTATGTAGCCAGCATAGGTTGATACATCAACACTGTTGGATGAGGGTTGATGAGATGGATAATCACTGTCAAATAAGGGCCCCACCATTATCTTTTAGGGATACTATCAGATAAGGGCCACCCACAGCTTGTCCTTACCAGTGGTGCGGTATTGACACCCTTCCAATTAGGGTTATAGACTGGACCCCAACTCAGCCATAATGGCGTATCAGGGGCATGTTAGTTAAATACTACCTCCCACAGTTTCAGTACCACACTTTGAAAGTACTGAGTTAGCCGCATACCAATTATAGGATGTGGCTCATACTTAGTTCCAATAGTGGAAGTCAGAAAGGTAAGATGATGCAGGTCTTATAGATTGGGAGGATTTCATCACTGCATTCTTAGACAGATTCTTTCGCCAATATCTTAGAGAGGCTAAGGTGCTAGAATTCATCAACCTCAGACAGGGCAATATGACGGTGAAAGAGTATTCTCTAAAGTTTACTCAATTAGCCATATATACCCCTCATGTGGTTGCAGACAGCAGAGCCAAGATGAGTAAGTTTGCTTTAGGGGTAAATGATAGCGTGGTTAATGATTGAAGATCCACCATGCTAAATAGTGACATAACTTTAGCCAGACTTATGACACATGTTCAGCAGATAGAAGAGCAGAAGATTAAGCAGAGGGAAAAACAGAATAAGAAAGCTAGGACAAGTAGCTTTAATTTTAGTCAGCCTAAATCAGAAGGAGGAAACTATTCTAAGTTTCATCCTAAGTCATTAGTTCTAGCTTCTTCTCCAACCAGTGCTCCAACTCCTAGGTTCAGAGATAGAGTACAAGGATCTAAGTCTCAGTTTAGTGTCAGTAATGCTCGAACTAATCCCCTTTGTCAGACTTGTGGTAAAAACCACAAGGGTGCTTGTAGAGCTGGCATCAATGTCTGTTTTGGTTATGGCAATCCAGGCCACAGAGTCAGAGACTGCCCTCATTTAGGTTATCAGAGTCATCTTCACTCCTCAGCTCAGTCTGGTTGCCCAAATCAGTAGGGTGCCACCACTAGTGCTACTAGCGAGCAACACATCTATATGCTCTTCACACCCAACAAGATCAGGAAAATTTTTCTGATGTAGTTACTGGTACGTTACAGATCTTTGATGTGCATGTTTATGCTTTGCTAGATCCAGGAGCTTCTTTGTATTTTATTACTCCCTATATAGCAATTAATTTCAGAATCAATCACGAAATTCTAGCAGAGCCCTTCTCAGTCTCTACCCCAGTGGGAAAAACCATCATAGCTCAGCGGGTATACAAGAACTGCCCGGTTATGATATTTTAGAAAGTCACTTTAGTAGACTTAGTCGAATTAGAGATAACTGATTTTGATGTTATTCTCAGCATGGATTGGCTTCATTCTTGCTATGCCATATTGACTACAGAAAAAGAATAGTCCAGTTTCAGTTTCTAAATAAACCCTTCCTTGAGTGGAAGAGTAGTGTATCCGCTTTCAGGGGTCAACTTGTTTCCTACCTTCGGGTAAGGAAAATGATATCTAAAGGATGCGCCTATCATTTTGTTTGAGTTAAGGACACTATTTCCAAAACTCCCAGCCTTGAATCAGTCCCAGTAGTGAATTAATATTCAGATGTCTTTCTTGAAGATCTTCTAGAAATTTCTTTCGAAAGGGAAATAGAGTTCGGTATTGACCTTCTTCTAGATACTTAGCCTATCTCTATTCCACCATACAGAATGGCACTAGAAGAACTCAGAGAATTGAAAGAAACAGTTGAAGGATCTCTTAGATAAGGGATTTATCAGACCCAACATTTCCTCATGGGGCACACCAGTCTTATTAGTGCGCAAGAAAGACAGTTCTCTCAGAATGTGCATTGATTACCGTTAAATCATTAAGGTTACGGTCAAGAACAAGTATCCTCTTTCCAGAATCGATGACTTGTTTAACCAACTTCAGGGTTCCATCTATTTCTCTAAGATAGACCTCAGATCCAGCTATTATCAGCTCAGAGTTAGAGAAAGTGACAATGCAAAAATAGCTTTTCGTACTCGGTATGGTCACTTTGAATTATTAGTCATGTCATTTTGTCTTACCAATGCCCCAGCAACTTTCATGGACTTGATGAACCATGTGTTCAAGCAGTACTTGGACATGTTCATCATAGTCTTCATAGATGATATTTTGGTCTATTCCCGCATTGAGCAAGATCATGCAGACCATCTTAGAACAATACTTCAGACTCTTAGAGATCATCATCTATTCACCAAATTCAGTAAGTGCAAATTTTGGCTAAGGTCAATAGTATTTCTTGGTCACATCATTTTTGGTGATGGAATTAGAGTTGATCCTCAAAATACCAAAGCAGTAAGAAACTGGCCAAGACCTATCTCTCCATTAGATATCAGGATTTTCTTGGGTTTGGCTGGATATTACAGACGGTTTGTTAAATGATTTTCATCTATTGCATCCCCTATGTATAGATTGACTTAAAAGAAAGTCAAGTTTCTGTGGTCAGACCCTTGAGAGAAGAGTTTTTAGGAGTTGAAGACTCGACTTACCTCAGCCTTAATCTTAGCTCTTCCAGATTGTTCAGACAGGTTTGTGGTGTATTGTGATGCATCCATAGTAGGTTTGGGTTGTGTCCTCATACAGTATGGTAAGGTCATAGCCTATGCTTACAGAAAGCTTAAACCCCATGAGAGGAATTATCCTACTCATGATCTTGAGTTTGCAACTGTAGTCTTTGCCTTAAGATTTGGAGGCATTATCTCTATGGAGTTCATGTAGATGTCTTTACATATCATAAGTCTTCAGTATGTCTTTTCTCAAAAAGATCTCAATCTTCGTCAAAGAAATGGTTAGAGTTCTTGAAAGACTACGACATGACACTACAAAAAATTTAGTAATTTTCGACGGCACATGTAGTTGGAATGTAGTTGGAATGTAGTCAAAAACTAAGTAATTTTTGACCACTTTCCGATCGCATGCTGCTTGTCGGAAAAGAGCTTGTCAAAAATATATTTCTGACCACATCCATCGAAAATTTTCGACTATTATAGTCGAAAACATAAATTAAGAATTAAAAATAATTATTTAATAAATAAAAATCTTTCGACCGATATGGTGGAAATATTAATAAATTATTATTTAATAAATAAAATATTTTCGACCATTGTGGTCAGAAAATTAATAAATAATTATTTAATAAATAAAATAATTCTGACCATTATGTTCGGAAGATTAATACATAATTATTTAATAAAATAAATTATTTCCAACAACTTTGGTCGGAATATGAATAAATAATAATTTAATAAATAAAATATTTTCGACCATACTGGTCAGAAATAATTTATATATTAATATTTTTTTTACATAATTTCCGACCACTGTGGTCGAAAAATTTTATTTATTAATCTTTCGACCATCGTAGTCAGAAGATTAATAAATAAGTATTTAATATATAAATTATTTGCATCCACTTTGAAACATCCAAAACAAATAGCGGACTCAAATAGTTTAAGCATTTTAAGACAAGTGTAAACGTCACAATCCAGAATAAACACCAATTCTAATAGTTTGAGTGTAAATGTCACAATCATAAACAAAAACTAAGCACTACAATCTAATCAGCTGATTCACTATCTTCACCATACTCAAATACTTATGGCATATGCTTCTTCACAAATGTTCAAACTTGGCAAATTTGGCACAGTGTTGTGTCAACTCTTCAATTTTTGTTCTCATCGCTTCCATTTCTTTCGTATTTTGAGAAATATAAGTGGAGTTAGGCAACATTGACGAAGAACTACTTGAGGATTGATTACCTCCAAGCCCATAGGTGTGACCTTTTTTTGGACCGCCTACCACATTTGTCCACATTCTATTCATATCAGAAGGCGATGGTTGGACTATGGTACCATCCTCTGAAGCAGGTTGGGTTTGATGCCAATCTTCAATGCATTTTAGAAATCCTTCCTGAATGAGAAATAATTCTTATTATGTAAATATGCTAAGTTGAATAATAAGAAAATAATATATATAAACTTTATTATCTTACATATGCTTCCTTAGAACGTGGTTCCACCCATTCTTCTGTTGTACCGTTTGGATTTTTCTTTTTTGTGTCTTTTCAAAGGTCTTAGTTTGAGGTACTTCTACTCCTCCATTTAAGAAATTCTAAAAAATTTTACCCATATAAAGGTCAATGCTACTGTAAAAGTTCATGCCAGAATTGAACATAGTGCAGAAAGGAAGGAAGCAATCATCACAACCACTTTACAAAATAATTATCAGCACCAATAGAAGCACAAAAAAATAATAGACTATCCTAGTTTGAAAAATGCAATCCAATTTATAACATCAAAGAAAATGAAATAGCTAGCTTATGGAGGCTCAGATTTGCTGCTTTAGATAAACCAAAAGAGGAGCAACACCAACATGGCTGCAGACACCAGTTTGCTATTGAAATCCATAACTGGGTTGCCCTGCCAATATATGGGACATGTTATTCTCGATGCCAGAATTGAACATAGTCCAGAAAGGAAGGAAACAATCATCACAGCCCTTTACAACATAATTATCAGTAGCAACAGAAGCACAAAAAAAATAAGAGACTGTCCTAGTTTAAAAAATGCAATCCAATTTATAACATCAAAGAGAATGAAACAGCCAGCTTTAGGAGGCTCAGATTTGCTGTTTAGAATAAACCAAAAGAGGAGCAACACCACTATGGCTGCAGATACTAGTTTTCTATTTAAATCCATAAATGGGTCGCCATGCCAATAAATGGGACGTGCTATTCTTGATGCTAGAATTGAACATAGTCCAAAAAGCAAGGAAACAATCATCACAGCCCCTTTACAACATAATTATCAGCAGCAGCAGAAACACAAAAAAATAAGAGACTGAACAACCTAGAGGATATTAAAGCTCATTGACACAGCTTGTAGAACTTTCCTTTGGACAAGTTCAATGGAGGTTTCAAAGAGGGCCCTAGTTTCATAGGGAGAAAATATGCCAAGCAAGGGCAGTAGGAGGCCTCAATGTCTTGAACATGTACAGGTGGAACAAAGCTGCTATGATCAAAGAACTTTGGGCCCTAGTGAACAAGAAAGATTGCCTATGGGTTAAATGGGTACATATATATTATATGAAGCATGAAACAATTGATATAGTTGCCAGGTTCCTTAGAATGCTACTTGGGTCATCAGGAAAATATTGGAAACTAGGAAACTCCTCAACACTTTGAATACTCTGAATGGTATGCTGGTACCAGGTTGCAAACAATGGTGAGCAGAGAAAGATTCATGATAAAAAAGATGTAAAAGCAACACCAAAATGGCTGCAGACACCAATTTGCTATTCAAAGCCATAACCGATTCACCCTGTCAATATATGGGATTTGTTATTCTGGATGCCATAATTGAACATAGTCCATAAAATAAGGAAGCAATCATCACAACCACTTTACAACATAATTATCAGCAGCAATAGAAGCATAAAAAATAAGAGATTGTCCTAGTTTAAAAAATGCAATCCACTTTATAACATAAAAAAGAATGAAACTGCCAGCTTATGGGGGGCTCAGATTTGCTGTTTTAGAATAATCCAAAAGAGGAGCAACACCAACATGGTTGTAGACACTATTTTGCTATTCAAATCCATGAACGGGTCGCCATGTCAATATATGGGATGTGCTATTCTCGATGCCAGAATTGAACATAGTCCAGTAAAGAAGGAAGAAATTATCACAGCCCCTTTACAACATAATTATCAGCAGTAGCAGAAGAAACAAATTCGACAACAACAACAAATTATTACTCAATGTATCATGTGTAAATGGACAAATGGGTTGGATAAGAATTGAACCAATTTTCGTGGTGGATAGCTAAACTTATCGAACCTTTGATGTGCAGCGAGCCACCCATTTTAGAGGCTCTATTTTCCTTTCCTCGTCCCCTCTTCTTCTTAAATTCAGGAGTGTCCTATAATATCAAGAACTGAGTCCACACTTCATCATTCAACCAACAAGGTTTTATCAATTTTCTCTGAGCCTTATACAAGTGTTCTTTGACCCGTTGAGTTGCTTTCAACCTAAAAATATGATCTATTTCATTATCATGACAATCATTCCATGTACTTTTTGTCTGCAAAATAGTTTAATATAAAGTCATAAAATGAGTTAATGGAAATAATGGAAAAACTAGCTTTAGGCAATGAGATTCATAGCTTATAAAACTGCTTATACCATAAATTGTTTCCACATGACAATTCTAATTTCCCATGATATCTCTGACCAACTATTCCACAACTTTGTGAAAAATATTTTAATTGCTCCTATAACCATATGCCCGGTGGCATATGTTGGAATAAACCTACAATAAGATTATATTAAACAACCATCTTAGGTTTTGAAAATTAAGGAAAAGTTAAGTGTTACTTACCCATTACGATAAGGGATGATTCGTAACCTCCCAACATTTTTCTATTCTAATACATCTTTAAATTGCAAATTTTGAGAAACATGTGTTGTAGAATTAGGTATTGGTGCACTATTAATAGATGCTGATATTCGTGTGTTAGAACTCGAACTATCAATCCAGAAAGGCTTGGTATGGATGATATCGAAGGCACTGATGAAGAGCTACTATGTAAACTATTTTGACATGAAGAGGTGTGCAATTGGTCAGACGGTGGAGGAATGGAAAATGCATTTGGTAGTGAAATAGTGCATCTAGGAGGGGGAGGAATATTTGAAGTAGCCGGTTAAGGAGTTGTGGTAACAGGTGGTGGTTCTCTTTTCTTACTTTTCTTATGTCGTCCATTAACATTACCTTTTGAGGCCATTGATTTGCTTTACTACCCACCTGAAAAAGAAGGAACAACCAAATTTAAGAATAGTTGTGTTTGTTACAAGGTAGGCAGATATATACTCTAAATACTTAGGCCAAAAGTTCTTACCAAGACTTTAGATTGTCGTTTCTATCACCGAGTTGTTGCTTGCATTATAAAGTGTTTTGACATGATATAGATGTGGAAAGTGAATTGAGAAATTCTTACTAAAAAGAAAACAAATACAATATCGAATGAATGAAACAAAATTATAGCAAGTGTTCATACAAAATAATTTTTTTTACCTCTGCACATATAAAATAGATAGTTCTTTCCTGTAGTACCAATTGAATAAAATAGAAAACACACAAACACTATAAAAATTCATCATTGCTATTTAATCCAACAACCAGCATGTTCTTACTAGCACTACAAATGTTAACAAAAACAGATAGTATAGTGTCAAGTAAAATAACAAAAAGCAGCAACTAAAATACAATTCAAGACCATGTTACTACACTCTACTATTAATAACAACTCAATCTTCATCGCTTGTTTCATAGTCATTCATCGATTCTTCTTCATTACTTGACTCATATTCATCCATCGATTCTTCCTCATCACTTGTTTCATTTTCATCAAGTAACTCTTCCTCGCTTATGTCATTTTTATCAGTTGTATCTTCATCGTCATTTGCCTCGGATGTTCCTTCTCCATAATTATTAACATTTAATCTAATTTCAGAAGGATCAAATTCTTCATATAGGCCTTCACTATTTTGCAAATCACCTGCTAATTCATCATCCACCCTTTCTTCAACACTTGAAATGTCATTCTAATACACTACATCCAATGCATCCTCTACTTCAACTCTACCCACAGGTTTTGTTTTTATAACTACCCGCCATGCAAATTTATTCTTAAACAAAGGATAAGGAGCGCAATATAGTTGCTTCACATTTTGTGCAATGATAAATGGATCATACAGTCCATACTCCCTTGTACGCTTAATTTTGATTATTTTATACTGATGGTACACTTTTGTACCTAACCTAGGCGTAGGGTGCCAACCAACATGATAATTAAGTTCTAAAATCTCCTAAAGAACACCATAATAATCAACACCGCCATCACCTTTTACCCAAACCCCACTATTTTTGGTTTTCTTGCCCATAGATAACTCTTCTATATGAAATCTGTGCCCATTGACAGAGTAGTTAGAAAACTTTCTCACTTTAGTAGCAGGTCCCCAAGCTATATCACGTAAAAATTGGCCATTTGGGTCATAATTATGCAGATTATGAACCTAAAAAAAAGTTTAAGCAGAGTTAGAATTTAACTATACATAAGACTGAACAAAAGTTTAAATTGTGTTAATTAATTAAGTTACACTTACATATTCTCTAAACCACACTGAAAACATAGGATAAAAACAGCATTCCCGTGTAAAGCCACGAAGTAGCTGTCCAACAAAGTTATGACTTTTATTAATTAAAGCTTATATAGTCCTTGAATGATTATCGTTAATATAAATATACTCACTTATAAAAAGGCAGGACCTCGAGACAATTTAATAATACATGTGTTGTAGCTAATATCAGCTCCACCTTATTCAAATATCGAAGTGGACCAACTTTCCATCTTCTTTTACCTGGTTGATTGAATATTGAAAATGGTGGTGCTGAAAGATCTGTATTGTCTCCATCATAATGCCTATTAGGTCAGTTTCTCAGACATGGTACATCATGGTCAAAATAATATGAACAAAAATACGAGATCTCTTTATCCAAATAAGTTGCACATATTAATCCCTCAATTCAAGATCTATTATTTTATGGCCCGCTTACATTTGCCAATAGTCCTGCATAGTATGATGTTTTAGATGAAATAATATTCAATAATAACACATGAAAGTAAATGTTAAAAGTGAATACCTCTCAAAAGGATACATCCATCTACACTGAACAGGCCCTCCAAGTCGTGCCTTATGCACAAGGTGAATTAGAAGATGCTCCATAATATAAAAAAACGAGGACAAAAAATCTTTTCCATCTTGTTTAAGATTACACGAATGTTGATATCCATCAAAGATAGGTTCTCCTCCCTTAATGTGTCAGAGCATAAGTCGTTGAAAATAAGCTTATCTCTGTTATGGGCTTCCATATTCTATCGGGCAATGCACTGAATGCAATAGGCATCAGTGACTCCATGAAAATGTGATAGTCATGGCTCTTCATAGAGGTCAACTCCCTTCTTTCATGTCAACGCACCTCGATAAATTTGATGCATATCCATCTGGCATTCTCAAATTCTTAACCCAATCACAAATCACTCTTCTATCCTCCAAAGTGAATGTGTAACTGGTCTTGGGCTTCTGAATCTTATTGTTTAAGTATTTTAGGTGCAACTCACTGCACCGACAATACTCCTTTAAGTCCATCCTAGACTTCAAGTTATTTTTAGTTTTTCTACTTACATCCATCACAGTATTAAAAAAGTTGTCAAAGAAGTTTTTCTCAGTATGAATGAGATCCAGATTATGAGGCAAAAGATTATTCTTCCAGTAATCTAACTCCCAAAAAATGCTTTATTTAGTCCAGTTATGTGTAACACCATAACCAGGTACCCTAGATAGTGGAGACTCTGTTACCTTAGGCAGATTCCTCACTCTATCCCAAACTTCTTATCTCGATAAAATTGGCGGTGGCTCCTCAAAATCATTTATTCTTTATAAAATCACTGGTATTTCTCCTAAACTCATGTTGCATTGGCAAGAATTGTCGATGACAGTCAAACCATGAGATTTTACCCCCTTGTTTCAAAGTGAATGCTTTTGTGTCTTCCATACAACAAGGGCAAGCTAACTTGCCCGCGGTCGACCACCCAGACAACATTCCATAAGCAGGAAAGTCATTTATAGTCCACATCAAAATAGCATGCAATCTAAAGTTCTGTTTTATTGATACATCATATGCTTCCACACCTTCATGCCACAGTAAGTTTAAATCATCAATCAATAGCTGCAGATATACATCAATTATAACTTTTGGATTACGTGGACCCAGAATATTGCAAGTAAGAAATATATACAGACTTGTCATACACAATTTAGGCGGGAGATTATAAGGAGTCACAAACACAGGCCAACATGAATATGGTGTATCTAAGACAAAAAAAACGTGAATCCATCAGTAGATAATCCCAACCTAATGTTTCTTGGTTCACTAGCAAAATTCAGATACACACTATCAAAATTCTTCCATGCTTCTCCATCTGACGGGTGACATAAAACACCAGGTGGTCTTTTATTTTTATAGTGCCATCTCATGTGAGGGGCAGAGCTCATTGATGCATACAACCTCTTTGACCATGGCATAAGGGGTAAGTAATGTATCAACTTCATAGGAACCTTCTTTCCTTTGACATGTGTGACTTTCTTATAGCGAGGTTGGTTAAAAAATTTGCAATGTTCTAAATTTGCATCTTCCTTATAGAATAACATGCAACCTTTCTCGCAACAGTGAATCCTCTCTGATGAAAGTCCTAACTTATAAACCAACTTCTTTGCTGTGTAGAAATCTTTGGGTAAGTCAAGTTCATTTGGATTAAGTTTATTCATAAGTCCAATGATAGAATTCATGCCCTCTTGAGAAATAGAATAATCTGACTTAATACTCGGTAACCGAACGACAACAGATAACTTGGAATGCGTTGATCCTTCATACAATGGATGACTAGCTTCCTCCAACTGTTCATAAAAATGCTTAGCCTCATTATTTGGTTCATTTTGAGCCCCTGAATGTGTCCCAAAAACATCCTTGACCATCTCACTATATCTTGAACTTTCAACATTATTCTCTCTTATTGGACTTTCAATATAATTCCGAAAAGCAAAATCACTAGCATCACTACTCTTTCCATGAGCTATCCATATAGTAGAATTCACCATAAAACCCTTTTTATAAAGATGTAATGTAACATCATCTGGACTCATTAACTTGCAACACTTGCAATTCCAACAAGGACTCCTAATTGTTCCTTCGGTAAGAAAATCATCAAGTGTCATTGCTTTAGCAATAAATCCAGCTACCCCAGCTTTATATTCCGCCCTCAACCCCATACGGTTAGGATAAGTTCTATTATACATCCATGTACGATCTTCATTTTCCATCTACATAAGAACGCCAAACAATAATAATAGAGAAGAGAAAAAAAACAAGAGAACTAAAACAATAACAGAAGAAAAATACAACAACAATATAGTTTTCATACATTTCATGGCTTAAAGTTCCATTAGTTTTCAACGATTCACTTAGTTACAATAGTTATTTATGAATTTTTTCAACATTTATTGTTCTACCGTTGGTTCTTCATAATCATATCAAACAAAGAACAATATAAGAAAAAAGTGAAAGCAGAGCAAACTAGCAATTGAATCTCATAGATCTTCAACATACATACTCAAATTTTCACATGAAAAGGCTAAAACTAGAAACAACGCCTCAATCCTAAGCATGATTACATCAACTATATGAATGTTCATGGATCAACTATATCTTCAAGTAAAATGGTCGGAAGTAAATATGTTATAATTTATTTAAATGGTTATTTAATATACACATAATGGTCACATTATATATTTAGTTGTGACTACAGTAGTCGGAATATATATGTCCCACAATTTTTCGCCAAATATTCTAACATTTTTAATCACAAATAGTGTCGGAATAATATATAAATTAAACAAAATAATATTTTCGACTGAAGTAGTCGAAAAATTTTGACTACTTTTATTCAATCGAAAATTTTATTCAGAAAATGGTGAAATTTTGGTAGTGGGGGATACAAGTAATGTAAAAGATCAAGAGTCCAACCATGAAACCAAAAATGCCTCTTAGTTAGAAACATAACCAAACTACAAGGAGAAAATATGAAGGGAAGTTTGCAAAGAAACTTGAACATAACGAGAGTAACAAGGTGTGAATAACAAAAGAAACAAGCAACAACCAGATGTCAACAACAATGCTAGTGAATCGAAATAGGCCACACACGACTTCACTAGACTTAAAGATGAACAACTAAAGAAACAAGCAACAACAAGAGCAACCAGATGTCGACAACAATGCTAGTGAATCGAAATAGGCAATACATGACTTCACTAGACTTCAATATGAATAACAAAATAAATAAGCAACAAGAAGAGCAAAAAGATGTCGACAACAATGCTAGTGAATCGAAATAGGCCACACACGGCTTCACTAGACTTTAAAATGAACAACAAAAAAATAAGAAACAACAAGAGCAACAGGTATATGCAAGCATTGACACAACAAACTAAAAATAACATTGTATCAACAAGATAGGCATGTAAACTCAACAATAGGAACTAACATAATCTAAAGTCTACTTCTTATATGTCAAGAACAAATTATGAACATTGAAGCCATATGCTTTGTACTATTTCTGTTGAGATTTACAAAAAATAAAGACTACACGACTTGTAAAACACAATTAGTTGATAATTATAGGGTTATGAGCTTAACAGATACATTAGTGAGGATACTTACAAATTATAATATTACCAGCTCAACATATGAGAAATAATTACAAGTAATAGACATGGTAATCACTTACGATGCACAGAAGTCAACTCCTACAGGTCTGGAAAGTTGCAAAGAGCCGCGAGAATGTAAATCAGTCGAAAAACTCTCTATCTTCATTACAGTCAGTTTTTTCAACTGACAAATTAGAGATATTAAGACAAGACATTCTTTACAAAAAATATGTCAAAATAAAACAAGGTATTTAACCAAAGTAAAGGCATACAATTGATATTTTGAAGCACAAAGTGGAACCTAAAGACATTGTGCATCAAGGATCTGTATATCAAACACAAGTACTAAAAATACACTACGTACATAAACTCTTATAGAAAATAGAATAATTTTTTACCTCGAATTAGTGACGATGTGAGTGAAGATCAGAAATTCTTGTGAAATTGACCTTTAATACCTTCGTTCAGTGAAATTGACCTTCGATACCGTCGTTCACCATCGCCATTGCCACTCCACCATCATTAATTTTTATGAGAGAACGCTGTTATCACTCCACCTTCACTTAGAGAGAGAGAGAGACAGCGAAGAGTGAGACACAAAAAAAGAAAAGTCTCTATGATGTGTTTAGGGTATGTTTTATATAACATTCCGACTTCTTCGGTTGGAAATTATTTATTATATTTAATTATTTAATTTTTCCAACCACTGTAGTCAGAAATATATATGATATCTTTAATTATTTATTTTTATCGACTAAATTGATTAGTTAAATAATAATATATCTATACATTTAATAATATATTTATTTGATTATATATATTTTCGAGTACAGGAGTCGGAATACATATTTAATAATTTATTTAAATAATTATTTAATTTTTAATTAAGGGTATATTATATATTTAATAATATCTTCATTTAAGTATTTACATTTCCGACTGCTTTAGTCGGAAATACTAATTATTCATTTTTATGTAAGGGACTTATTAAATATTTAATAATTTAATTATTTATATTTCTGACTAAAGTACTCGGAAATACATATTTAATAATTTATTTAAATAATTATTTAAGTTTTGTATAAGGGTATAATATATATTTAATATTATCTTTGTTTAATTATTTATATTTTTGACTACAGTAGTCAAAAATAAATATTAATACTATATTTAAATAATTATTTAATTTTTATATAAGGGTTTGATTATCCATTTAATAATATATTTATTTAATTATTTATACTTTCCGACTAAAGTTGTCGGAAATAAATATTTCATAATTTATTTAAATAGTTATTATATTTTTGTGCAAGGGTCTGATTATATATCTAGTAATATATTTATTTAGTTTTTTTTATTTTCGACTACAGTAGTCAGAATATACATTTTCTGTAATTTTCCACCAAATATTCTGATACTTTTAGTCACAAATAGCGTCGGAATAATATTTTGTAAAAAATAAATTTAAAAAAGTAATGTTTTTGGTTGAAGTAGTCGGAAAATTCCGACTACTTTTATTTAGTTAGAAATTTCAGTCGAAAAATAGTGAAATTCTGGTAGTATAAGTGTCCTCTTGCATTAGCCTACCTCACATGTATACTCAGTATATACTATTGTACTAACGCATTTGCGCTATGGTGCTTTCTTTTTATATTACATATAGTTTCAGAGATACGAGTTCCAGATCATTTGTAGATTCCAGTCTCAACAGTCAGAATAGAAGTGAGTCCTCATCCTTCGAGGACATGATTATTTCCCCACTATTTCATTGATTAGCTATTTGTTAGAGTTAGTTGGGGACAGGTCCCATCAACTCCTTATTCATATTATTTAGACAGTAGAGGCTTTCAGACTAGATGCAGACTACTGTATTTCAGAATTTAGTATTTACAGTTTTATTTTGGGTATTGTATTACCCCACAGATGTTATCTCATCCATGTTATTTTCAATGTTGAACGTTATGTCCTTCAGTGCATATTTTCGCATTATTTAGTATTTTATGTAGTATATAGGTACAGATATCAGCCATGGGTTAGCTTGTGGTCCTTCGGGGTAATGAGCACCGTGTAACATTCTCGGTTCAGCAAATCGGGGTGTTACACAATAGCTAACCACAGAACAATAATAATCAAGCATAGGTTTGGTAACAAAAACATTATTTCGGGATGTTTTTATACATTACAAGTTTAAAGCATGTAATTATATAAAAATAAAGGGAGTTCAAAAAATGTACCAAGTTAGAGGATACTATTGGAATGAGATGACCCTTGTTTATGCAATGAAGTGCTAAAATTTGGAGAGCATTTTGAGAGAAAGTGAGAGAGAGGTATGGAATAAATAGAAAGTCGGATTGTCATTTAAACTAATTTGACTATGATTGCGGTCTTAGTCATGCGGTCGTGGTCACGGGGCCTCTACGATCGTGGTGGCACAGACCACAGTTACGTTAACTGAGATCAAACAATCGGGTTCCTTGCACTTCTTGTTCAGTCCAACTTGCCAATTTCCCACGTTCCCTTCTCAAATTTAATAAAAATTGTTGTTAGAACCAACATTTTATAGAGTGCACATGCTTAAACAAAAATGAAATCTACTCTATCATGCATAAATAAAAAGGATACGAACCACTTTTTATGGAGTGATGTGTTCCCACCCATCAATTGCTTACTTTAATGTCTTAGCAAGATGCCCCTTCCACTTCATTTTGTGATTCTACTTAGAAGATTTGAATCCGTCCTAACTTTCACTCAATATGCAATAAGCGGTGGAAGGACAAAAGATTCAAATCTTCCAAGATGAGGCTTGGAAGAGGTGATGAAATGGCAAGCAAGCTTCGATCTTGCCATTTTGAAGATTTGAACTTTTTACTGAACTTCACATCAAACTTCCAAATTTGTTCATTGGGTAAAATTAAGCACATAAATAGGCCATTCCTTGAAATTCAAAAGTTGAGTGTCATGGCCTTTGATGGATGGGATTTCATATGCTCCTTTAAAATATCAAACTCTAAAATATAAGAGTCAGAATCCTTCTCCCCATAATCCACCATTTGCTCAGAGGCATAGATCCTCATCACATCCTCTACGTATAAAGTTGAAAAGTGGTTTGAACAAGGTCCAATCCTTAATTCTGGATTAACCTCCTTCAAAATAACTTAATACGTCAAATTGTTCCCCAGCAACAATGCTATTTTTTGGTAATGCTCAACTTACACGTCAATTTAAGTGTAAGGCGGTCATCGTCAATACATTTACCCAACTTTGGAGTCAGGGTTGAATCCACGAGGAATAATATGATTGGAAATCAAATTACTTCAAAATAATAGATACGAGCTAAATCCAAACCAATGTTACAAGAAGGTAAAAATAGGAGAGATAGATATCTACACTACTATTTCTTTTTGAGTTTTTTTAGTACAAATTTAGGGCTACGAATAATTAGAGTTTTAACAATTATGGACGGATCTTGGGATCATGCAGTACTAAGGGAGTGATATGTGGGTTTTATCAATCAACATCAATTTAGTAATCCACATATGGAAAGGTTTGGTTATAAATTTTAATGCTAGTCTTTCAACAAAACACCAAACTTTCACCTATTGATTCTTTCGGATACCTAATAGTTGTATTCAACAATTGGTAACCACAACCTCAATCTAAGCATCCCTAATTTTACGATGATACCTATGTTATAGTCAACCTCACATTCACCTTTATGTCTAAGATAGTGAAAACTTAGCAAACTACACACACAATTGTGTATCATTGTTTTGGTCTCTATATCCCTCTGTCAAGGATGATATGGATTCCTAAACTTCACCCAAAACTTTTCTTTTGAAATGGCTTTGGATTTTGTAGAGCATGGAGCTTGCACTCATCATACCCATGTGGGTATTTGGGGCTTTCGCCCATCAAAACCTAACCAAACTAGCTTAGAAATGATAAAACCTATAAATATGTACTACTAAATAGAAGCTAATAAATAACAACCCACACTCTTTAACCCCTATTCACACATAGCCCCAAGAGAGAGATCTAGCTACACATAAGATAAATAAGCATCTCTATTGACATGACCTGTTGAAGATTAAGTGAATGTTACATAAAACTTGACACTCCCATAAATCAAAAATGGAAGTGATCTAGCCTTCCACTTAGAAAGTCTCCAATATATTTTCCACTCAAAAATTATACAATATTTTCTTCTCCCAAAAAAGGAGGCTTATCAACTACAAAAGCAAAAACCTAAGAATTATTGGGGAAGATGGAATATGATACATGAATCAAGGTTTTGGGTCTTTTTGTCCGAAATTGGGATCAGCCATGTACATTTCTAGATTTGTCCTTAGGTGAACTCTTATGCTAAGATGCGATCACCCCAGCATGGCCGCTCCCGCTGCTTCTGCGACCGTGATAAGTAAATGTGACCATGATGTATTGACCTTACTTGACTTCAACAATTGTGGTAACTAAGGCCCTTCTGCTGCAGGTCTTTAGTGATACTTTATTTCTCCCTTTTTGATCATTTTGAGCTCCAATCCACATCTTTCCATCCCTTCAACTCTATTCCTGCAAAGAGTTGATATTAGTGCATTTAATCCCAATTTGTCTCATTTATTCATTCAAAACAAGGTAATGTGTATGGATGTTGAGTGAAAATAAATAATAAAATCCCTACTAATCAATACACCCAACTTAAAGCTATTGCTTGTCCTCATGTAACTCTACCTATTACCGTGAGACACAATCATTTATGCCCAAACTTTATGCCTTAAAGATCACAATGATTTTAACCTTAGTCACTATCACAAATAGCTCTTTGCACATGTGCTAAGCTAATTTCACTACACACTTCATTATAAAATGCTATATCCAAGGCTACATAGGACTTCCAAGAGCTACCAAGCAATAAAGAACTAATACTCTAGAAGTAACTCCCTTTTGACCACAACTAAGCTATAATCCACTTGCCTTATTGCCAAAAGGTGAAAAAATCACCCACCTCAACTTCTTTCACATGCCAATCTCATAAGAAAAAGAATTCCTCACACTAAGCTACAAAACATACAACAAGGAACTTTAAGTGGACAACTCACTCCCTCACAAAAGAAATCCCTATGCAACAAGTGTCATACCATAGGCTTACCCCTATTTTCAATCTCTACTATAAATAAAGTAATTTGTTAGAGACCTCGAAGAACTTTCTAAGCTCGTAACGTAGATTCGAGTTAGGGTAGGATATCATTCTGGGAACAGCATAGCTACTCCCTTCCTTGAGTGTCTACATCACAATTTTTCACTCTTCTTTTTTTACTATGGGCCACTCTTCTTTGTTTTCTATCCTTTATAATTCCTACCTTTTATTTCTTTTGTTTATCCAACATCTTTCATTACTTTTTCTTGCACTTTTGCATAATACTATTTTGGTTTGATTTTTTCTTCCTCTATTCAGTTTTTTTTTTAAATTCTAGGCACATCAAGCATATAACTACATCTTCTTGGCACCAAATTTACTTCCATCAGTCTTTACCACCCCTAACTTAGGGTTTTATCCTCAAAATATATTTTCAAGTTCAAGGATGATATGGTTAAAAAGAGGAATACATAGAATGGTTTACAACTTGTAATGTGTTTTCCAAAGAAAGGTCCAATGGATCAAAGTAGGTGAGTAGGGATTACACTCATGATTAGGTAGGATTTTTAGGCTATAGTGGGCACCAAAATCACAAAGGTAGACTAGGATCATTTATCCAACCAAATATAATCAACTTTAGCTTTGAAAAACTAACGAGGCAAGTTCTAGATAATACAAGTATACAAGGGATGCATGAAAATAGCTCTCCACACATGACATGCAAAATTTGCAAAGTGAGCTTAAATGTCCCTTTCGCTAGAGACAGATTTGGAGTATCTTTTTTATATTCACAAGTCAAGATCTTGCGGAGCCATCAAAAGAGAAAAGTTTTGTTACCAAACTGCGCACGCCAATGCCCTTGATTTTTCTTTTGAAAAATTTTGGATGGAGAAGGTCGTTCATTTTACATTAGCACCACACACAATTTGCTAAAATATGGCTACAACCAAAGCCTTAGTCTCACATTAAGGTTCAAAATGGGCAAACTATCCATATGGCTACTAAGACTTCACCAATGGTGTTTAACATGATCCCAAACTTACAATTTAGCATACTACAGGTACTCAGACTTCCCTTAAATTTCTGAGATTTATGTTATGGGTACTCAGAATTCCCCTGCATTTATGCCATAAAACCCAAACATGATGCTTTTCTGTTAAGAATGTTGTCACTCAATCTATCATAGGGCAAAGCTAGTCATGCATCACCAAAGTCAAAATAAAAGTTAAATAAAAAACACTAAAATAAAAGAAAAGCATGATAATCCATAAAATGTAGGTACCAACCGTGTTCCAAACATATAGTATCTCCCAACAAAAATAAAATAATATCCAAAATGTCATCTCAAAATAACTATATAAAAGAAATATCCAGTATCATAAGATAAAAACACTACAAATCAGTGGGCACCCCCAACTAAAAGGAATGAAGTGTCCTCACTACATGTGAAATGAAGTAAGAGTAAGAGAGGTCTCCCTAAATCTACCTCAAGAGCTGCTCTCTCCTACTGACTCTACACCATCACCACCAGCATCATCAACTGAGCAATTAGCAGGGGCCTCACCTTCACTGTCCAACCTCAATAAAGGTAGTCGCTCATTAGGTTTGAGCACCTTAAAGATTCCCTTTACCCCTTTCCACAGCTTTCTGAAAAATTTGACACTTTTCTTCTATCTCTTTACCATCTTCGCATGTGACTCCTTGAGGGCCCTATATGATCCCGCTAAGGCTGAGTAGGCTCTATCTAAAATAGCTACGATGGATTCTTACTTCTTTTGCTCATTATGATATATTTCATAATCTGATCAAATTACATATGAGTGGCAAGTGGTGGATGGCTCTCCTATTCTCTGAGGAAATCTAGATACTTTCTCCCTAATCTCTCTTATTTAACCTGAGATGTCATTGAGGGGGTTGGCTAATGAAGGTCTATAAAAATCTATGTCCTCTTGGAATGATTTGCTCGTGTCTATTTTTCTCTTCTTACTCTGACCTGGGACCCTTACCTCTGGATTTGAATAGGTAGATGAGGGAGCCTGGATGCACCTAAGTATCTACAATATATTCTTCCACTCTTTCTCTCTTGCAAAGCTCATTGATAAGGTAAGGGAAAAAAGGTGCATACCTTCATAAGTTTGGAAATACCTCTTTTCAAAAAAAAAAATTGTACCCATATTGAGAGGGATGCCAGATAAAATGCAAGCTACCATTCAAGCTCTTAAATCTGTGACAATGGTCAAATGGGTGCATGGAAATACTCGGCTACATACGATGTTCAACTAAAGCCTGGCTTCTTCTCTAAAGTCCTTCATTAGAATGTCTCTCTTGGTGATGGACCAGGGAACTACTTTTCCAGTACATAAAATGTTGGCCATCCAGGTCCCCCACTCACATGCTCTTGCCTGGAACTACCCTATGTCAGCATCTGGGAGTCCATACACTATATTAACCTACTCTGCTCTGAAGTTCATCTACTTTTCTTAAATTATCACCATGGGTTTGTGAGAGAAACTATTCTAAGGTTTGCGTAGAACTCACACACCCATTGCTAATTAGTGTAGCAGGGTTCAAAGGAAAAACATATCCACCAGGTTGCAATGAGTCAAGCATGGAATTTTAAGAGCTTCTCCTCCACCTTTTTTAAATAATACCCCTTTTATAGAGGAGCTTAGTCCCATGATAATCTTTGTAGTATGTGTACTGGAATGAATCAGGCATTATCAAAATCTCCCATTTTGAGGTTGAGAACATTTAAACAATGCAGCTTAGGCTAACATTAGTATTATCATACCAAAAACATGCTAAATTTATAAGGTAAACTCATGTGGTAGTGTTATGAAAGTTTTTGGGCCAGCGAGGTATGTGCAGGAGTTTTAAAGTCTGCCTAAAACTTCCATCAGGTATAGTGATCGCAGAGCATTGGCCACGATCGCAATACCTGAGACTAGGTTTGATAGTTTCTAAACAATGGTTGAAGCACAGTTCTACCCAATTTTTTTTTGCATAAACTAAGTATGAAAATGTTATAAACAGAGAATTTCAAGCCTAGAGTGTGTGATCGCAACCCCAAACTTAAAGAAATTAAACAATGTATTCATAGGGGCTTTCCAGTCGCACAAGTATTGTACATTTCAAGTTAAAAGGTTGAAAGCTTACTTTTGGGTACTCAAGACTTCCCCAAATAGTGAGTACACTAACTACAATAGCTAACCACAAAACAGTAACAATTAGGCATGGTTTTTGTAATGAAAACATTATTTCGGGCTGTAATTATACATTACGAGTTCAAAGCATGAAATTATATCAAAATTAAGGGAGTTGAGACAACTTACCAAGTTAGATGATTCTATTGGAATGAGATAACCCTTGTTTATTCAATATAGTGCTAAAATTTGCAGAGGATTTTGAGAGAAAATGAGAGAAAACGAGAGAAGGACGTGGAAAAAATAGGCAATTGGATGGTCATTTAAACTGATTTGACTGTGATTGGGGTCTTAGTCATACGGTCGTAGTCACGCAGCCTCTGCAATCATGGTGGCACTGACCAAGATTGTGGTAACTATGACCAAACAATTAGGTTCCCTGCACTTCTTGTTCAGTCCAACTTGCCAATTTCCCATGTTCCCTTATCAAATTCAACCAAAATTCTCGTTAGCACCAACATTTTATGGAGTGCACATGCTTAAAAAATTGAAATCTACTCTACCATGCATAAATAAAAAGGATGTGGGCCATTTTTTTGGTGTGATAGGTTGTCTCCCATCGAGTACTTAGTTTAGTGTCTTAGAAAGACACTCCTTCATATTTATTTTATGCTTCTACTTAGAATATTTGAATCTCCATCCCAACTTTCACTTAATATGCAATGAGCAGTGGAAGGACAAGAGATTTAGATCTTCCAAGATGAGGCTTGAAGAGGTGATGGCATGGTAAGAAAGCTTGATCTCGCCATTTTGAAGATTTGAACTTTTTACCCAACTTCATATTAAACTTCAAAATTTGATCCTTGGGTAAAATTAAGCACATTAATAAGCAATTCCTTATACTTCAAAAGTTGAGCATCTTGGCCTTTAATGGATAGGATTCCATGTGCTTCTTTGGAATGTCAAACTCCAAAATATAGGAGTCGGACTCCTAATCCCCACAATCCACCATTTGTTCGGAGGAATGGATCCTCTTCATATATTTTAAGTATAATATTGAAAAGTGGTTTGAACAAGATCCAATGCTTAATTCCAGGTTAGCCTCTTCCAAAGCAATTTTACCCCAGAATGAGCCAGAGACATCATGAGATTTGCTTTACATCTTCTTGAGACTCTAGAACCATTCCTTTTGTTGTGGCTTCTTCTTTCTCTTATGGATCAGATGATTGGGAAGTCACCGAGGAGTCTTTGCTACCTAGCTCATCATCAAAGCTTGGTTTCTCTTCTTGATTAACCTCCTATTAGTTAATGGGAAAGTAACAGTAATTTCAAACTTTTTTTCTTTGCCTATTTCCTTTGCCTTGACACTTTCCCATCCTAATTCCACGTGAGATTTACACATGTCTTCTATATTCTCACCCATTACATCTACCTGATCTAAAATAGCTAGTAGTTTCCATTCAAAGCTATTGGATTTGGTATGCTGCTTATCTTTCTTCTCGTCATAAGTCCTATAAAAGTCATAAGAAAAACTAGCATTTAGGTTAGTATAATAGGGGGAGATGGAATTTTGACAATCATCCCAATGACCATTTCAACCACTACATAGCGACCACTTCATAGATTGGACATGGGTCGTCAGGGTAACAATCCTAATTACTAACATCATACTTGTCGGAAGATTCTATAGAGAAAAATAAAAATAAATTATAATCTACCTACAAAGAAAAAATCACAAATAAATATATACAAGCTTGAATTCAAGAAAGTAGATAAAATATAAAACTAACTTAATATGCCAAATTGTTCCCCAGTAACGATACCATTTTTTAATAATGCTCAACTTACACATTAATTTAAGTGCAAGGCAATCATCGACAATTAGTCATGTCTAATCATCTCTTTCCGGTAATCTTCGGATACCAATAAAAGAATCTTAGGATTAATTGATGAAAGATTAAAACCAAAACAATTAAAACATAAAACCAAAAAGGATTAAAACAACTTACAAGATTTTATTCAAACTTTAACTGAAAACATTACAAGAGAGTTTAGGCAAGCCAAATATTTCTTATGTTGGAAATTTTCTGATGCCTTCTCTAAAATTACAACATGTCTTATATAGATAGAAGTGAAAGATAAAATACATCTAAAGTGTACAAGTGTAAGGCTAAGATTAAGTCTTAGTAGCCGACAGTCCTTTTATAAAGGTAGTTGAGTGCTTTTTCTTTTTGAAAAAGCTGAGTGCTTTGCTTTTGAAAAGCTTGTCTATAGGATTCCCATTAGGAAAAGTAGAATGCCCTTTCAAAAAAGCAATTCCGATTCTTTGAACCTCTACCTTTTTGAAGGGTCATTTTCCTATTCTTAATAGGGGTCCATATAGGCCATAGCTATTCCTTTGGGATTTAGCATATCTCCATTATTATCACTGCTTCCTATGGAAGTAGCTTCTTCTAGAAGCTGTAAGACTTCTTTTTCATTAGTTTCCTGGCTTTCCATATCCTGCAAAGCCTTCTTCAATTTTTCTTTTAGTGCCTTCTTATTTTGTGAGGCATTGTTTGGAGGTGAAACTGGTGAAGCTGTCTTTCCTTTATCTGGAGTCTTTAGCGCTATTGGCTTAGGAGTCCAGCCTTTGACCTTTATCTCTTTGGATAAATATTTGATACGATCATGTTCTTCTTTGGCGAAGTTCCAAGATATAATGTATGAAACTTGCTTTTTAATAAAGAATTTGCACATTTGAATGTGCTCTGGGAGGGTTACACACCCTTCTTTTGAACAGAAGTCATTGAAACTATTAATGAATTGTAGAGGGAGGATTTCTTTGATTCCTCCAAAATAGATCCACCATTCGTAGAACCATCTAGGGATAATAGCTTCTACCATGGCCAGACAATATTAATAAACCAGGTGTGCCCTGGTCTGATATATAAGAAATTAAACCATGCAGATTTGTAATCATAGCAGTTATATGTTTGAGGCCTGTAAGGCATAGATAAGGTAATTAGGGTATGTAGGTGATCCGCAAACCAGTTGAAAGGTGTTAATATCCTTTTGATGCTGAACCTAGAATAGTCGATGTATTCTGGGTTCCTTTCGTTCATGGAATGTTCAACTTCGATAGAGTCGGTGTCCACAAGGATAGCTTCATAATATCTCCTTATTTTGAGCAGATTTTCTGTATCCACAAAGTTTTTATCATTGTAGACTGGCTTTATTAGCTGGTCTAGTGGATATCCTTCATATTCTTTATCAAGGGCAAGAACTGGCGTTACTTGAGTGGTAACTAATTTGAATTCCTTTTTAATGGGAGAAGTTGTTGCTGTCGTTTTGCTTATTGTAGGATCTACAGCCTGTGCGAAGGTTTCAAGAGCCTTCATAGTATAACTCTGCTTTGACTGAACAGATGATCTTGATGATTGTCCTTTATCAAAAGGTTTATTGGTCTTCAAATCTACCAATCTAGTTGGCATTGGTGGAGAAAGCTTTGGAAATTCTGCCAAAGCTACATATTTATTTTGAAATGGTAACTGTAGTTCCGGTTTCAGCATAGGCCTTTGAGGGACTGATGGTCTTAATGGATTCAGCGGGGCTGACGGAGTGTCAAATGGTCTGGCCATCTTTGTTTGTTCCTGTTTGCTCCCGACTGGGATTTTCCCTAGTGTAGTGGGTCTCATTCCAGCCCTATAAGAATTCTCTTGTTAGAAAATTGGGAAGGAAATTGTTTTCTCCTTTGATAATTGTTTTCTCCTTTGATAAATTCTATCTGAAAATCAAAGCTAGATGGAGAGCTTGCCATCTAGCAAATATTTGTCTAGAAACCAGATTTTTAACATCCTTTTGTAAAATTTCTTTAGCAGATTTGCAATCTACTCGAAGTAAAAATTCCTTATTAATAAGGTCATCTTGAAATTTTGTAATACATAGTACTATAGATAAAAATCTCTTTTTTAATAGTGCTGTAATTTCTTTGGGCGGAATTCCAGATTCCAGATATAAATCTGACTAATTGTTCGGAGGAATTATTGCCAATCTTTTGCTTCAAAATACCTCCATACCCTAGATCTGAAGCATCAATTTTGACAATTATAAAGGCTTCAGGGTTAGGGATACCTAAACAAGGGAGGTCTTTGACTAATTCCTTTATCTTAATGACAGCTTTGGTTTGCTCCGAGCTTCATGGAACTGGAATCTTTTTAGGTCTTTTGTAAAGTGGTTCAAAGACTTGCCTAATGTTAGGGATAAAGTCAGGTAAATAGTTAAGGCTTCCTAAGAACCTCTGAAGCTGGGTTTTATCGCTAATTTCATTAGGGAATTTGGAGGAGAACTCTATGGCCCTGCAAATTGGTTTATAACTACCCTGATAAAGATCATGCCCTAAGAATCTTATAGATGTCTGGAAAAGCTTCATTTTCTTAGCACTTATGACTAAGCCATTAAACTTAGAAATTTTGAAGAAAGTATTGAGGTGTTTAAAATGAGAATCAATGTTCTCAAACAAAATAAGCACATTATCAATATAAATAATTAGCATATGGCTATAAGGATTGAAAATACTGTTTATAATATTTTGAAACTCTGATGGAGCATTTTTGAGTCCGAATGGCAAGACATTCCATTCATAATGTCCAAAAGGGACATTGAAAGCAGTTTTGAATTTGTCGTGTTCAGCAATTTAAATCTGCCAAAATCCTGACTTCATATCAAACTTACTATAAATATTAGCTTTAAAATTTCTCTTTAAAAGATCCCTTTTGTTAGGAATCGGATGTCAGATCCATTTCAAAACTGCATTCAAAATTACAAGCCTTGGGAGTACCTCGTTTCTTTTCTGCGCTTTTATTTACATAAAAGGCAGAACAGCTCCAAGGAGAATTAGAGGGTCTAATCATCCCATTTTCTAATAAATGGTTTATCTCATTTTTGTAGATTTCCATCATTTCTTGGTTCATTTGAATGGGTCTCGCCTTAGTAGGGATACCCTGTTCATTGAATCCAGTAATGTAGGAAAGTTTTACTAAATGCCTCTTTCTTTCCCAAAATGCATTAGGAAATTCAGAACAAACTTCCTTTTCGAAAGTCTTTTGAAGATTGGCAATTTTACTCACCATCTCTGGGGTTTTTAAAATTTGTTCAATTTTCTTTATTTGAATTTCTTGCTTAAGAAAACAAATATGTGAAGAAAGTCTGTTAATTTTAAAAGCAGTTCTTTCTTTAATAAGGTTTCCTTCTTCTTGTGAGAGAGGTCTTAATAAAGGGAAGAATAGATTTTGATTTAATATCGTCGTGCGAATTCCATCAAAATCACTTGTGTAAGGTCGAATTTGATTAACAAAAGGTATTCCTAGAATGATATCTTCAGTGATACCTTCAGTGATGACTAAATCATTAACAAGACAAATGCCATTATTGCAGATATGGGCTTTTAAAAGCTTGTAATTGATTTTCATCTTTCCTCCAGTGGTGGAGTATAGACGAGAAGTTCTTTTCTATAGATATTTGGTGGGTATAAGTCCTTTGATGATGCAATTGCTATCGACTCGAGTATCAAAAAAGGCAACTCTATTAAGAACAAAGTCTTTGTTTATGACAAGTTTTACTGCGATATGCTCGCTGTAAGCTTTAATGGCCGTTATAGCGGCACCTGAGGTAGAGGGTGAGTCCGAGCCGGGGAATGATCCTGGCTCTTTAAGGTGATCATTTTGATCATTGATCATCGGAGAAGCTTTAGGTGATTCTGGTAGGGAATCATGCTCTGGAAGAGACACATTTTTTAGAACCTGTTCGGTAAGTATGTTGAGTTCAACTCTATCGAGTCTGATTTTTAGGTCTCTGATTTCTCCCTTGAGGGTAGAAATTTCACCCTTGAGATCAGCTATAGAAGGTTCCGCAGGTTTATCAAATCTAGACATAACCTATTTTATGCTAAAAGGATGAATGATAAGTCTAGGGGACTTTTCCTCTTGAGAAAGCATCAATCTTTTGAGTTCTAGAAGATATTTATTTCTAGCCTCATCATTTTGGATGTGTTCTATAATGTCAAATAGGATTTCCTTAGGTTTACCGGAGATGACATTAACAGTCTTTTTTGTGCAAGTACAGGAAGTACCATTACAATCACAATCTTGGCCAGACTGAGATCGATCGGATTCATATGCGGTGTTGATAAATTCTTCGTCACTAAAATCATCACTAGAAGAGCTGAAAGTGTCGGAAGAGTCTGAAAAGTCTTCCATTATAGAGAACAATTTCTCTTTTGTTTCTTCAGAGAGACCGAATTGGTTGATCTTATTTTTCTTGCCAGATATACAATCTTTAGCTCTATGGCCAGTTTTACCACAAGTCCAGCAAATATCCTTATTTTTAGAGGATTTTCTCCTAGTTTTTCTACTAGATTTATAAGACTCCTTTTTTGAGGACTCTTTTCTAGGTTTGGACTTTCTATGAGACTTATAGGATTTTTTCCTATGTTTCTTACTAAATGGAGAAGAAAGGTTAGCAAATCCAAAATCTTGACAGAAGGTTCCTAACCTGTATTTGGAAGCACTGTCACTCTTAAGTTGCTTCTTAAGTTTTAGGTCTGTGTAAAGGTCTATCCCTACGGTGGTAATGAAGCTTATGATGTCTCAGTAAGTTAAAATTCCGTAAGGGATTTTTCCTTAGAACCTATCTTTGATTTTGGTTCTAACTTTGTCTGCAAACAGGAGAGGGAGACCCTTAATGAAACGTTCTTTCCAGAAGTCATTGTTACAGTCAGGCCTAATCATAATTTTGACTAAGAAGGTATCTTTATACCACCTAAAGTCTGCCAAATCCTTGTAGGTGAGGTTTTTAAGAATTTCAAGGATCCTATCTTGAAATAACTTGGGCTCTCCTATAAAATGTCTAGCTATATGATATAGGAGGGTAGCACAGGTATCTTACTTCGCAACTTGCTTAAGGGTTTCTTGTCCACTTTCACTTTTGACAACGACGTTTTCCATGGACATGGCCTCATAGATAAGGCTCTTAACTTCATCTGTGAAATATTTGTCCCACCAATGCTTTATCATACCAGTGAATCCTGATACAATCATGGTGGCTGCTTCTTTGTCAGAAGCTCCTCTGATTTTATAAGACGTAATAGCGACGCCCATTTCATGGAGTTTGTTATAGATTTGGTGTTCTGCCAATCCATCAACATTCCATTCAGTCATGCCTCTACCATCATGATTTGAGGTGGAGAGGTAAGGGTTTTCCTCAAACTAGACATCTGGAGGAGAGGGTCATTTGTAGTAGTTTTTCTTGGTAGAAAAACATTCATTGGTAAGTTTTGAAAGGGAGTTCTTATCCTTTTGGGCGCTAGATTTGCCTTTCTCCTTTTCAGATAGGCTAAACTTGGAGAGTTTCTCATTGATTTGTTCTAGGATTTTCCCTAAAACTTTGAAGTCATCGCTGAGAGTAGGGAATTTCTCCTTTTGGAATTATGGAATTTCTCCTTTAAGAATTATGCACGGATCTTGGGATTATGCAGTACTAAGGGAGTAATATATGGGCGTTAGCAACCAAAATCAATTTAGTAAGACAAATATGGGTAGGTGTGGTTATATATTTTGATGCTAGTATTTCAACAAACACCAAACTTTATTCTATTGATTTTTTTGAAAACCATGTATTCAACAATTGGTAGCAATAAACTCAATCTAGACATCACCATTTCTAGGATGATACCTATGATGTAGTCAACCTCATATTTACTCTTATGTCTAAGATAGAGAAAATTTAGCAAACTACACGCACAATTTTATATCATTGCTTTGGTCTCCACATCCCTCTTTCAAGGATGATATGAATTCCTAAACTTTACCCAAAACCCTTCTTTTGAAGATGACTTGGATTTTCTAGAGCATGGAGCTTCCACTCATCATACCCATATGTGTATTTGGGGCTTTCGCCCATCAAAACCCAACCTAATTAGCTTAGCAATGATAAAACCTATAAATATGTACTACTACTTTGAAGCTAATCAATAACAATCCACACACTATTAACCCTATTCACACATAACCCTAAGAGGGATATCTAGCTACACAAAAGATAAATAAGCATAGATATACCCAAAATCTCCATTGACATAACTTATTGAAGATTAATTGAATGTTGCTTTAAACTTGACCCTCCCACAAATCAACAATGGAAGTGAGCTAGTCTTCCGCTTAGAAAGTCTTTAATATATTCCTCACCTATAAATCATACAATATTTTCTTCTCCTAAAAATGGAGGCTTATCAACAACAAAATCTAAAACCTAAAAATTATTGGGAAAGATGGAATATGATACATAAATCAAGGTTTTGGGTCTTTTTGGCCAAAATTAGGATCAACCATGTACATTTCCAGATTTGCCATTACGCTAAACTCTTCTGCTAAGTCATAATTATGCCAGCATGGCCATGGTTACGATAAGTAAATGTGACTGTGATGTATTGATCCTGCTTAACTTTTGCGACCGTGGTCAACAGACCACGACTGCGGTAACTGAGGCCCTTCTGTTCTAGGTCTTCAGCTGTACTTTCTTGCTTCTTTTTTGATCATTTTGAGCTCTGATCCAAATTTTTCCATCCCTCTAACTTTCTGCCTGTAAAGAGTGGATATTAGTGCATTTAATCACAATTATGTCTCATTTATTCAACCAAAACAAAGTAATGTGTATGAATGTTTAGTACGAATGAATGGTAAAATCACTACTTATCAGTCACTAGCACCATGCATGAAGAGAGCCTACTGGACAAGCCAACAATATTATAGTTAGATAACGCATCACCAAAGACAAGGTGAAGGAAAAATATCACCCAAATAGGAAAATTTGCTTGTAAGGATCACTTTAGGCCCATAACTATAAATACTTTGTCCTTCATTCCATTTGGAATATTTTGGATAATTGAACTTTGAGTTCTTTACAATCTTGTAGTTTCTAGGTTAAGCATAGCCTTAGAGTAGATTGTAGTTGTTAATCGTAGATTAAGTATTTAGGGTGGATTCTCTAAATTATTTGTGTTGACTTTTTCTCTCTTAGTCAATTATCGAGTTTCCCTTTTTTTGGATTGAAATTAGGTTTTCTCATCTTTATTGAGTCAGTTTTATTGTTATTTGATTGGATTCAATCAAGAAGTTAAGGTATAAAGTCATTTGTTGCTCGTAAATCCTATTGAATTTTGATAATTCCATATATCTTTTTGTTATTTAAATTTCATGTTGCTTTGTTCTTCTTTTCCACATTTGAATCCTAATTTTTGGATTAGGATCTTTTATATAGTATCATAGCCTAGTTAGAGATTCATCCCTTTTTATTTCAATTGTAGGTTCATTAATCTAAAAAAATTTTAAAAAATTTGGTGAAAAATGTTTTTGAGAAAATTTCAAAAATAATCATCGATTTGAGCTTTGATTGAGTTTCTTATTTTTAGAATTTTGTTTATCTACTGATATTTAGCCTAAATCTGAATTTTTGTCTTGTTTGGTTGAGAATTTAAGTTTTTACCATTGTTGAAGGTGAAAAAAACTTGAGGAAAAAGTATCAGGTTATTCAACTGAGGGTAAATTGAGTGTTCAATTTTATTGGGGATTGTTCTCACAATGAATTAGAGCTTAGATATGAAATTTGGAAGGAATCCAAGCTAATTTGAGTGTGGTTCAAAATTCAAAGTTTATAGTGTTCTTTATAGATTAAAGGAAGAGTAAAAATCGAGTCCTATCATCTTGGAATTGGAGGATTAATTGAGTCGGGATTTATTCTCCATAGTCAGGGAAGCTTGTATCTCAAAATTTATTAGAATTGGAGCTAAAATGAAGAAGTTGTGAATTTTGAAGTTCACTCATGTTCTTCATAAACTTCATATCTTGTTGAAAAAGAATACTACGAAAAAGGGAGTTTGATCCAAAAAGGGGGAAAAAGAGTTGTACATGTTTTCACAAGAAATTTACCAAAAAGGGTAAGTACAAGGTCAAGAAAAGTACAGGGGGCCACAAAAATTTGAAAATTCGTCAGCTTCAGGTGTGAATTCTATTAATTTCAGCGAATGATCAATAGCATCATCGATTGGATCAGCGATGCATCAATTAGTAAGCACCTGTGCGAGTTGTCAAGTTACCAACTATCTAATTCGGAGATGGTCATACAATTTGGCCATACACATGACATTTTGGTGATGCAATAGTGTACTGTAGCAATGCTAATGAGGTTCTAAAGGTTTGAACTCATTCTCCTTCTATCCTTTTCATATCCTAGTCACTAGTTTCAATTTCTTAATTCCCTATCTATTTTTTCAATAAGATAGTTTACAACTAGTACTTGTTCCACTTGGTTGTATATTGGTTATAGAGTCCGTATTTCTTTTGTAATACTTTGTTCAAGATTTTCTCATTTTACATATTCGTTGAACATTCTTGCCTCCTACTGTTTGAATTTGAGTCATCCAATTTCAAGAGTCACAAGAATCTATTCTTCCATAAGTAAAGGATACCTTGAATTAGTTAAGAAAATCTAGTTCACAATTAATCTTTAGAAAAAGCCATAGAGGTGAGTTGAGAGTTCACATACGAGTGGCGTGAGGATTTTTATTACTAATCTCATGTGTTGAGTTTCATAGGTACAATTTCTAATAATTTTCCTTATCACCATGGGAAAAGAGCTTAGTGAATAATATGACTTCATATGCTAATGTGTCAAGGCAAGTGATAAATGTGAAAGAAAAGGTAGTTGAAAAAAAAGGTTTGGAGGCATGGAGGAAAGGTTGAGAAGGGTAGATAGTAGAAGTGAAAGGAGGACCTCAGGCCAAGATCACATCCTTTACAACTCCTAACCACTTTGGAACCAAACCTACCCTCAAACTACATTCCAAATAAACCCGAGTTATGTTAGACAAGTCACACCACATCCAACTGAAAGACCAAATCACTAACTACGAAGGATTCATTCTTTTAACGAAAGCTAAGTTAGTAATCAAATACCTTCACAAAATGTAACAAATGCATCTTGGCATGTAGCCTACATTCCAACCCAACAAAACTACCCACAAATACCGTACTAAGATATATATTACAAAAACCCTTTTTGTGATGAGATGTATAAAGATTTTAACTCAAATAAATGATGGGAAAGACCCAAAGTCTTTAGTATGGACCGAGCCATAGGATGTCAAGGAAGAAAAGATAGTTATAGGAGTGAAAAAGAAAGTTATAGAGATCAAAGTGAATGATATGGTGAACAAGATATGGTTGACATTAAAGAGAATCTTCCAAAAATCCAAGTAAGTAGTCAAGATACTCAAGCTAACTACAAGGCCATTCAAGACAAAGCTTATAGAGGTAGTCTTGATGTACCTCAATCTTCTTGTCCTCTTACCATGTGATGTGATGAATTTCTAGGTGAAGGGAATAATATGAATGAATGTCCATAGAGGAGGTCAAACGTGATATCATGTGATGGACTTGTGCTAAACATTATATATAGCATGAACTTGGGAATAATTATGATAAGCCTTAGGTTAGGCAAGATAAACCAACTTTGGAGGTCGATAATGAGAAATTGGAGAAAGACGTGAACTCTTCTTGTCTTTTAAAGCAAATCATGGTCTATATTTCTAAAGAGAAATGTAGTAAAAGTATGAACCTAGTTCATGGGAGGTTTAAAATGATGGATAGAGTATGTTCCTTGGTCATTGATGGTAGGAGTATCACTAACGTGGTGAGTTGCACCATGGTTGATAAAATGAAACTTCCTACCCAAAGACACCCCAATCCATAAAAATTTAAATGGCTCATTAAGAATGGTGAAGAGGAGGTAACCATTCAAGTGGTAATAAATTTTAGCATTGGAAAGTATCAGGATAGTGTGTTATATGATGTTGTCCCTAATGCATTCATGTTATAGTTTCTTGGTATCCCTTGGCCCATCAATAGGGGGTCCAATATAGAGAGGAGTCTAACAAGTACTCATTTATATTTGGAGGAAGAAAGCATAAACTTGTGCATTTAACATCTTATCAAGTGATTGACGACTATAAGACAATGAGAGAACTCTAAGAAGTAGTTAACATCCTTTTGTAAAATTTCTTTAGCAGATTTGTAATCTACTCAAAGTAAAAAATCCTTGTTAATAAGGTCATCTTGAAATTTTGTAATACATAGTAATATAGATAAAATCTCTTTTTTGATAGTGTTGTAATTTCTTTGGGCGGAATTCCAGATTCCAGATATAAAGCTGACTAATTGTTCGGAGGAATTACTGCCAGACTTTTGCTTCAGAATACCTCCGTACCCTAGATCTGAAGCATCAGTTTCGACAATCATAAAGCTTCAAGGTTAGGGATACCTAAACAAGGGAGGTCTTTGACTAATTCCTTTATCTTAATGACAGCTCTGGTTTGCTTCGAGCTCCATGGAACTGGAATCTTTTTAAGTGTTTTGTAAAGTGGTTCATAGACTTGCCTAATGTTAGG
The DNA here is from genome assembly GCF_002878395.1 of Capsicum annuum. NCBI lineage: Eukaryota > Viridiplantae > Streptophyta > Magnoliopsida > Solanales > Solanaceae > Capsicum > Capsicum annuum. The sequence goes on from NC_061114.1 coordinate 113,035,486, forward strand.
GATAAAGTCAGCTACATAGTTACAATCTATGTCATGTCTAATCAGCTCTTTCCAGTAATCTCCGGCCTACCTCTGCTTTGCCTGAAACCATCCAAAGCTAATCTCTCATACCTCTGAACTGGGGCATCCATTCCACTCCTCATTATATGCCCAAACTATCTCAACTGCACTTCTCTCATCTTGTCCATCATCGAAGACACTCCCAGCTTCGCCCGAATAGTCTCATTCCTACACTATCACCCCTAGTAAGTCCACAATACAATACAACATCCTTATTTCCTCTACCTTCAACTTCTTGATGTGGGAGTTCTTGACTGGCCAACACTCTGCTCCATACATCATGTTCGTACATACCACCACTCTATAGAAATTTCCCTTAAGCTTAGGAGACACCTTATTATCATGTAGAATGATAACGCTCAATCTACAGCTCTCGTGGGAGTGTAAAGCGGTCGTTAGCAAATATAGAACCCAACCTGGGTTGGGTATCGATCCCACAGAGAATAGCTTGGCCAACAAGCAAGAGAAATTACTAGACTTTTAGTGCAAGTCTCGTAGGAAAGGGGGGATTGTAGTATGTAACCAAAACAAGAATGTAAGAACTGAAAATAGCAAAATAAAGAGAGATTGTCACGTGTGTTGTAAACAATGAGAATTGAGGCGTTGGGGTTATGTCCACCTTCTGAGGTATACGTCTCTATTGGCTATGAGTGTGTAGAGTCTTGACATGTAATTGCTTATAGAGAATTGTAGTCGATGGTAAATCCAAGCGTCTCTCGACCTAAACAAGGACTATTTCACTTTAACTCTCTCGAGCTTAAAGCGTGACTAACGGTACGAATTCTCCAAGAAGTTAGTCCAGGTACGGCACTAGCTTTTTAATAGGAAAGGGTGTCCTACTACCTTGACATTATCTCTTTTCCAGACAAATAACTTTTCTCTCGAACAAGTCAGATGTTAGACTGGCGTTGGTCTATGCGTCTTCTTTTCTAGACAAATAACCTTTCTCTCGAACAGGTTAGATGTTAGAATGGCGTGTTCTTGTGTTTGAACCGCAAAGAATGTAGATTTAAGATGAAGAGAATAATGATATAAGCAATATACTTGTCTTGAACTCACAAACTCCTAGCTATAGATAGTAACTCATTCGGCTTCCATAACCCCAACTAAGAGATTTAGTTACCCATGAATGCGAAGGATATCACGTTTTGCATGGTGGATGGCGTGAATAGTAGGTGTTTGGCGTGTGGTTTTAGTGATTCCGTAGCAAGTAACGATTCTCTTGTTGTGGAATTTAAGAGTAGAAGAATGAAGAATTGAGAATGGGTTGTAGGAAGATGTCTTAATTGTAAGGAGATGAATGAATTGTCAGAATGTCTCCCCCTCTCTTTTTAAAATCTCTAACATGATAGGGTATTTATAATACTCCTATCCTACTCCTACTAAACTAATAAAATAAATAACCAAATCCTAATATACTAATGAAATCCTTGACCCAATTGTACTAGGGTAAGGTTACAAAATTATAATCCAAATAGAATGATGAAACACATAACCTAATTGCACTAGGTCAATGTATTATGGCAAAAATCCAGCTTTGTGTCTGTAAGTCCCAAAGTCTTCAGAAATGCTGTTTTAGCCCGGGACAGATTTTCCATGCAGCAGATTTAGTCCTTTATGCGTCCAGCTCCTTTCCATCTCGTTTGTGAGCTTTCTTTTGCGTCAAGTAAGCCATAAATTGCTGTATTTTGCATCATTTATACCTGAAACTTTCCTAATCACATTTGTTAGCTCATTTACAGGAAAAAGGACTAAAAGTGTACGAAATAGATAATTAGTTCTCGAAACTAGGCTAAAATATGGGCAAAATATATTGATATAGGCGCGTAATTTCGCCTATCATCATAGAACACCTAAATTAAGCCTCAATTTCATCCATCTCGCCCCTATTCAGTGCATAAAATCTTCATCAATCTCTCTATTCTCCTGGATCATAGACCCAAGATACTTAAAACTATCCCTCTTACTGATAACTTGTGAATCTAACTTTACTACCATCTCATCCCCCTAAGTCGTGTCACTAAACTAGAATTCCAAGTACTCCATCTTTGTTATACTCAACCTAAACCCTTTAGACTCTAGGGTTTGTCTATAAACATTAAACTTATCATTAACCCCTGTTTGAGTCTTATCAATCAAAACTACATCATATGCAAAAAGCATGCACCAAGGCACCATGTCAAAATATCCATCACTAAAGGCAAAGAGAATGAACTAAGAGTCAAACCCTGGTAAAACCATTTTAGAATAGGAAAATGCTCTGAATCCCTTACCACTATCCTCACTCGAGTCTTTACTCCACCATACATGTCTTTGATCGCTCTGATGTACTCCACTAAGACCCCTCTAACCTCCAAAAATCTCCAAAGAACCTTCTAATAACCTCTCTTACCCTCTCTATATATCTCTACTAGTCTCCGTACAAGGTGAATTACCCCTATTGAGCTATCGGGCATAAAACTAAATGATTCTCAGAAATAAACACGATCTTTCTTATCCTCCACTCGACCACTCTCTCCCAAATCTTCATAGTATGACTTAACAATTTGATGCCTCGATAGTTGTTGCAACTCAAAATGTCACCCTTTTTCTTATACAGAGGAATCATCGTACTTCATCTCTAAGCCCCAGGCGTCTTCCCAAACTTGAAAATTCTATTAAATAATCCAGTCAGCCATTTCCAACCATCCTCACCCAAATACTTCCAAAACTCTATTGAGATCTCCTCTAGCCCTATCACCCTATGGCTATGCATTCTATGAGTAGCCTCAAATACCTCCTCAACCCTTATCCATCCATAATAACCAAAATCACGACGCACCTCAAGGTGCTTTAGCTTCCCTGATACAATATCCTTGTACCCCTCAACATTCAAGGGGCTATGGAAATACACCTGCCACCTTATCTTAATGTAAGTATCATCAACTAATACTTTGCCATCCTCTCTCTTAATTCACTTCACGTGGTCAAGGTTATGGGCCCTCTGTTCCCTAGCCTTAGCCAGCCTATTCAACTGTTTCTCTCCATCTCTCTTCTTTAATCACATATAGACTCTCAAAAGCTACTGTCTTAGCTTCCATAACTATAAGCTTAGCTTTCTTTCTAGCTAACTTGTACTCCTCCTTATTTGTCCTCTTCTTTTCTTCATCCTTACTTTCCACATACTTTGCATAAGCCACCTTTCTAGTCTCTACATTCTTCTTAACTTCTCCATTATACTACCAGTCCCCTCGGTTCTTGCGAGACTGACCCCTTGATATAACTAACATCTCTCTATCTATCTTCTTAATGCTACTGGAAGCCCTATCCCACATACTATTTACGTTCCCCATAAACTCCCACACCCCCATCATCGCCAACTTTTAACCTATCTCAAGTGTTCTAACTGGAGTAAAGCCACCATATTAATTCTAGGATGACCCTTCCCGCCCCTTCTTTTCTTTCCCTTCTTGATATATAAATCCATCACTAAAAGCCTATGTTGAGCCAAAAGGTTCTTCCTCAGAAATACCTTAAAGTCCTTACACCTCTCTCTATCCCTCTTTCTAAGTATCAAAAAGTCAATCTGAGTCTTGGCAACCATATTAAAAAAGGTAACCAAGTGATCCTCCTTTTTCGGAAAGATTGAATTCACTACCACCAAACCAAGGGTCCTCACAATATCCAAAAGCATTGCACCCTCTTCATTCCTAAACTCAAAACCAAAGCCACCATAGACATTGTCATAACCTTTTGGTAATGGCTTAATGTGCCCATTAAAGTCCCTTTAATGATAATCTTCCCAGAACTAGGCATACCTCTTACCACCTTACCTAAGACCTCCAAAAATCATTTTTTCTCAACCTCGACCAAGCCAGCCGCGGTGCATAGGTGGTACAAATGTTTAGGGTAAACCCTTCAAAGACCAACTTAATAGTTATAACTTATTAGAAACCCTCTTAACCTCTACTACCTGCCTCTAAGCTTTTTATCTACTAGGATACCTACCCGATTCATGTGTCTATCGCTTCTCGAGTACTATAACTTATACCCATCTACATCCCTATCCTTGGAACAAATTCACTTGGTTTCTTCATCACAACAATATTTCTCTTTTAAAGAATCTTCGCTAGATCTATGGACTTTCCCTAAAGGGTCCCGATGTTCCAAGATCCTACAATTAACATGTTATCTCTCGTATCCCACTTATCCTTCTTCCTCCCTTTACACCCTACAACTTCCCTGACACTTGCCGCTACCTCTTCATACATGACCCTAGCCTCTCATTCTATAGCCATACCACTACTCAGAATAAAAAAGAGAAGGAAATAGCAGGCACATACACGTTCACCCTAAGTACAAAATACCCTAAACAACAAACCACTAAAACTTACACACAAGGGCAAATAATACATTAGATAATCCTAAGCAATTAAAAGATACCAAAATCAATAAAAGAGTGTGATAAAATAAATATTAAAGGTTAGAGGTCATCGAGATAAGTTTGAGATCAAATGTTGTCCTCTTGTTTTCTTTGTACGACTCTAGCTAAAGTTGGTTGGTGCAGAAATATAGTTTCCAGAGCTTCATTGGCCGATCACTGGGTAGAGACTATTCTGGAAATCAGTGATGTCAGTTGAAATGAACCTATTTTTTTAAAGACCCACTGATGGCCAGTATTGCTCTCTGCCTTTCCATCATCGAAGATCGACAAAAGATGCGTGCAAGCCGGCGTGGATAGAAAAAAAGAAAAAAGGAAATAAAAAGGAAAAGGAAGAAGAGAGAGAAGGTAGAGTAAAGAGAGAGAAGAGGGTTTGATCTTACCTATCTCCAGTGATACGAAGCCTTCAGCATTGACGGTGGGTAGAAATCATATCAAGAGAGACGTTTATGGGATGGAACAATTAGAGAAAGTAAGAAGAAAGAAAATTGCATAAACTGATGACCTGTTTTCCATAAATGTGAATGTCCTCTAGCACTAAAACAATAAAATTTATATTTATATGTGAACACTTAGGATGAGTGGGTGATAAACCCTTTTTAGTAGGTGATAGATGTGCATTTGATAAACCCTTTTTAGTGGGTGATACCATTCTTGTGAACTCAAAGGTAAATGTGTCATTGCCTACTTGGGTTATTGATTATCTACTTGAATTCTTATTTGACAGACTTGTGTGTAATTTATTTTAATCACAACTTGTGGATGCCAAGTTTCATATTTGTGTGTGAAAGAGTCCATGGATGTTGAAAGACTTCTTATGACCTTTATAGGGTTTGATAATAGAAAGTATCAAATACGACACATAGAATTATGCTAAATACCGTGAATGGAGGGGACCCAACTTCTTGGGTATGTCATTTGTTTTGGAGTAAATTTTTTTTCATAGATCCCTAAATTTCTCTAGTAAGATGAATCCATTTGTGAATGCACTTCTCTTTGGAAGTTTATTGAAGGAAAGAGATATGATATTCTTAATTGTGATTTATTATATTTTTCCATTCTTGTCTTTGAGGCACCTTAGATGAGAATAGTGACCCTAACTTTTTTCATTTTTATCTCATTGTCTATGATTATAGCCATGCTTGAGTTTAGTATGCCTTTTGTATATGCATTAATTGTCTTTAAGGAAAGGGTAATGTTCCTAGTAACTTGACTTTGTCCTTGGTTTTTCCAACTTTTTAGGACTTGATTACTAGCTTTCTTTATTATCTTGATACTCTTATATATGGAAACACCTTAGATGAGACTCATAGTTTTCATACCCTTCTTTACTACCTATTTGCATTTGATGATGCCCATATTTCTATTAGATTTGTTCTAGATGGAGGTACAAGTCTTTTGGGAGGTTCCACCTATGTGTGTTACCAAAAGATATGGGTCTTGTATATCTTTGACCCCAATAAAACCTCATAGGTTTGATCCAATGGTGGAACCATCCTTGGTAAGGTATTATGGTGGGATAATAAAAAACTTATGTCCTATGACCTTGGTAGTTTCCTTTTTTCATGATACTAATTATAGCCAACACCTTTGTCCTTTGTATGATGAGTTCTTTTCTTTAGAAGCAAAGGGTAGTTGGTTGTAATGCAAATGTGCACCTCTTAGGAAAGTTGGAAAATATGCTATCACATATGCTAACCCTTATACTATGAAGATATGTTTATTGATTCTCTTTCCATTAATTTGCAAGGTTTGATTTAATGACAAATATTTTCAAGAATGAGAAGATGATATGAGCACCAATAGCTTAAATTATTCTAGACCTATATCCCAAGATACAAAGGACATAATGATCGCTTGAATGTATATTATAGAGCATGGGACAGAGTTTTTCCATACTTTAATGATAGCTTAGATCCCAAAGAGAGCTATACTTGTTAGAATGGAGCAAGAAAGTGAACAAGGAGCTCACTACCCTATTTGGAGATAAGAGGACATAATCGCCACTCATATTGGTGATAAAACTTTGTGATAGCCAATATCACCATGCATGAGTAGAGCCTTATAGGAAAATTTGTGATGCCATGGTAGGTTGGCGCATCTTCAGTAACATTGGCACAGAGAAGGCATCATTCGAATGGGCTAATTTGCTTGTAAGGGTCACTTTTAGGCCCATAGCATAAATAGATTGTCTTTTATTCCTTTAGGTAGATTTTGTTGGATTAAAATTTGAGAGATTCTCAAGGTAAATCATAGCATTAGAGTATATTGTAGTTGTTAATCGTAGATTGACTATTAGGGTGAATTCTCTAAATTATTTGTTTTAACTTCTTCTCACTCATTCAATCGCCGAGTTTCCCTTTTTATGGATTCAAATTTGGTTTTCTCATCTTTTGATTGAGTTAGATTTATTATTGTTTGATTATTTTAAATCGATAGGTGAAGGTATAAATTCCTTTGTGGCTCGTAAATCTAATTGAATTTTTATAATTCCACATATCCTTCCATTATTTCAATTTTGTGTTTGCTCTTTTAATCTATGTTTGAATCCTAATTTTCAAATGAAGATTGAATCACTCAAGGTATTAGGGAGACCAACTACAAAGTCCATAGTTGTACTTTTCCACTTTTATTCTGGAATGGGATTCTTTGGAAGGTACCACCCGATTTTCGATGTTCACACTAGACCTGATTGCAATTTTGACACTTGGTCACAAAGCTGACAATATGCTACATCATATTATCACTAATAATTTTGTCTCAAGTCCGTATACATCTTGGAGGCACTGAGACGTATAGAGTATTTAGAATTTTGAGCCTATGCAAGAATAATTTAAAATACATTTCCCATCTAGGGTACACATAAGCATTCCTAAATTCTTCAAAATCCTTCATTATCAAGGACTGGCTCTCTACCCTCACCCTATAAAACCTTTGTGTCTCAACTTCTTGTCTTTGAACAGTCAGTTTTTTATTTGGTCAAAGAATATTGGCCTGATTTCCATATATGCTAATACTCTTCCTTTGCTGGTCTCCTACAATCTTAGAAAATTGTTAGCCAGATACAGTACCTCTTTTGGCAATGGGCACATTGATGCCTCCAAACATGCTAAGCTTTACATACCCATGGATTTCTGACTCAAAGCCTTTGCAACCCTATTGTCCTTACTGAGGAGATGTAGAATTGAAATGTCATAGTCTTTGATCAACTCTATCCACCATCATTGTCTTAGTTTTAGGTCTCTTTGAGTAAGAACATGTTGCAAGATGTGATGGTCTATGAACACTTCACACTTCACCTCATAGAGGTAGTGTCTCCAAATCTGAAAAGAAAATAACACAACCACAAATTCTAAGTCATGTGTAGGCTGGTTTTTCGCTTTAGGATTCAGTTTCCCTAACAGTATAAGAAATCAAGTTCTAATTCTGCATCAAAAAAACATCTAAACCTAATCATGGGGCATCATAACATATAATGAAATCTTTACCCCAAATAGACAAAGTGAGAATTGGGGCTGAGGTTAACAAACTTTTGAGCTTTTGGAAAATCTTTTCACACTTTTTACTATTCCGCATAAATAGGACTTCCTTCTAAGTCGGGCAGGTCATATAGGAAGAAATGGCAGCAAACCCCTTGATAAATTAACGATAATAATTGGCCAACCCAATAAAGCATTGAATCACTTTCGCCGGTCTAGCGCAATTCTTAACGGCTTCAAACTTTTGTGGATATACCATAACCCTTTCTTTAGAAGCCATGATCCCAAAAAAGGACACCAAAGAAATCCAACACTCACACTTTGAATATTTATCATATAGTTGCTTCTCCTTAAGCAACCCCAATAGTATTTGCAAATGAACTTCATGTTTTTCTTCCTTTTTGGAGTAAACCAATATCTCATCAATAAAAATAAAAATGAATGAATCCAAAAATGACTTAAAAACCCCATTCATCAAACTCATAAAAGCAATTGGGGTATTAGTTAAGCCAAAATTCATGAGTAGAAAATCATCTTTCCCATAAAAAGTTCAAAAGTAGTCTTAGGGAAGTATTCTACCTAGATTTTGAGTTAATGATAACCTAACCTCAAATAAATCTTGATGAATACTCCCACTCTGTGCAACTGGTCAAATATGTCATCTATTCTAGGTAAGGGATATTTGTTAAGATTAGTCACCCTATTCAACTGATAGCAGTCTATACACATTCTCATGCTACCGTCTTTATTTTTATGAATAAAATAGATGCACCCTGAGGAGAAACACTTGGGAGAATAGATCTTTTATCTATCACTTCTTGTAACTACAATTCAACTTCTCAACTCTACTAGTTCTATATAATAAGGAGGGAAAGAGATGGGTCGAGTTTTGGGCTCTAAATCTATATAGAAATCAGCCTCTCAGTCTAGAGACAACCCAAAAGGTTATGAAGAAACACTTCTAAGAGTTCATAATCAACTGGGGATAAAGTTATAGGAGGGACTACAGATCTCAAAGATGGGATAAAAATGCTTTACACCATTCTTCACTAATTTCTAGGCATAAATAGATGAGCAAATACTTATAGGAGTAGACTTAAAAGTACCCTACCACTTTAATTTATCTATCTTTGGCATCGTTATAGTAATATTTTAGCATAACAATAAAAAATGACAAGATAAGGAGACAACCAACTCATCCTAAAATAATATCAAATTCCTTCATGTTTAGAATTAATAAGTATACCAAGGTATTAAACCCTATAAATATCACAAGACACATGTAATATACCTGATCAATACATATAGACACTCCAACAGGTGTAGACACATATATTCGGGTACCAAGATATTCGCAATCTAAGTCCCAACACAAGGAAAATTTCATAGACTCTTAAGAGAAAGTCAAACCTAAATCAAGAAATATAGAAACATATAATCAAAAACAAGAGTAGTACCTGTGATCACAACATCAGAAGCTTTAGTTTCAGGGTGAGCCAGAACAACATAAAGATGATCCCTATTGCTACCTTGACCACCATCTCTACCAGCCTGAGAACGATTTATAATGACCCATCCCCCACCTTGGTTGTCATGGTTTCCACCCCTTCTTATAATATTTCCATAATACACACCTTATGGACGACCCCTACAATTTTTCTCTACTACTATGGCCTTCTATAACTAGAACACTAGAATCCGATTACCGAGTCAACTAAGCTGCAGATAAGAAATTATGACAATACCTTATGATGTGGCCCTAACCACCATATTTATAGGACTTGATGTCTAAAGAAGCCCTATGAACTAAAAATAATGAAGGTGTATAGATATTTGTCCATAAAGGTTGATAATTGACCCTAAACAAGCCCCCTACAGATATAGGCATGACTAAATTATAAGGCCAAGAAAAGCCAAAACTTTTGAGAAAGTATTATTGAGCTGTCCTGAAGTCGGGACTTTCTCTATCCTGCTTTTGGTAGTCCCTATTTGTCAAGTGCCTCAACCTTCTTAGAAAACTCAGCTATCTCCTGAAAGGGCTTAGTAGATGTAGCCGCAGATAAAGTAATCATCTAAATCCCAAAATTTGGACCCTTCACAAAGTACTTGACCAATTCTTCCTCAAGGTAATCAATTGTAGTGCATAGTGGTATGACATGAAATTTGGAGTTATAGTCCACCACAAATATGTTATCCTACTTCAACTTAAAAGCCCATCCTTCTTTTGATCACAATAAGTTCGGGGAATATATTTATCAAGGGATACACTCTAAAATTATACCTATGAAAGTGAAGGTAAGGCAACCCTACATTCTACAAATTTACTCAATCATTACTTGGGTTTAGCCTACAATGGAAAAGAAACAAACTCCATACCATCCTTTCAATAATACGAATCTTATGTAGATATGCATGATAGTCTATCAAAAACTTAAATGTATTCTCAGACTCTATATCCTAGAATACTAGGATTTCATCTTCATGAACTTGCAAAATAGTACATGCTTATTGATGTAGCCTAAATTACACCTCTACAAAAGTATAAATCATAGATGGAATCAAATATAGAACCCAAATAGGTTGGGTTCGAACCTACAAGGAATAGGCCAAAAATCTATCAAGTGCTTGTTAATGTAAATAGAAAATGCATAAATAAAAAAGGAATTTTGTATCAGTAAAAGTACTAGAAAAGATTGTTCATAAATTAGGTTGTGATCAATATGAGAAAACACTAGGATTGTGTTCCCCATGAATTCCTAATTCCCCAGACTGTTCATTATTGTAAAACTATCCCAATGTCATACATGTAAAATCTAAGAATTTATGTTTTACCTAACAATCTATGACCTTTTTTTGGATGAATTTCACTCCTATCCTCTCAGTCTCAGAGAATCATATTACTAACCCTTGCTTTGTGATCTTAAATTAACATTTCTAATTATGGCTTAAGTTAATTAGATGACGGTTGATAGCCTCAAGTCACTATTGTTATCTACTTTTCCTAATCACTACCTCTCTCTCAAGCAAGTATAGAATACAAGTAAGTTTCTAACATGTGCAACTATCAAAAAAGCTATCAAAATAAAGAAAATACCAATACATTTAAGAACTTTGATCTAGAATGACTTTGCAATTAACCTACTTCATTAATTCATCATGGTTTCAACAACTCTAGTTATGGGGGTTAGTTATTCATGATCGTAAGAACACACAAAGATTTCCTAGATGAAAGAATAATGTTGAAGTTACAAAGAATAAGATTAGGACCCAAAATGTCAAATCAATTAGAAACCCTAAAATCCATTATCAACAATTCCAAGATCAAGAATATTTCTCAGAACTCAAAATAATGTAAAGAGTATACAGAGTGTGTAACACCATAATGAATTATAAAAGGAGTATTTACAGATACAAAATAAAAGCTATGCTAAATAGTGTAGGAAAACTTGGTGGGAAGAAACTCATGAATCGTGGGTTACGTTATGGGTCCTACCCATGAGTTGTGGCTTCAACTGTGGAACTCAGAGCTTGTATCTAACTTTCAAAACTACAACTCATGACTCTAACTCACATGGAGTATGTTGAAGTCATGGACCATAGGTTTTTATCATAGAATTTAGACTTATCATCCTCTTCAGAACTCAACTTATGTTTGCAACCAATAAGTCATGGGTTGCATCCATGAACCTTAGGTGGAATCATGGTAGTCAGGATCTGCCTACCATCTTCAAAATTTCAATTATGTGACTACTCATGGGTTGTAGGTCCTACCCATGAGTATTGGTTTGACTCATGGTTCATGAATTTAGTAACTCTTTCTCATTTTTTCTCAAATTTCTCTCTGTAACCTACTTCCTGCAAAATTAATACAAACGCACGTCACATTTAACAAGAATACCTAAATTCCTACATAGTTTCCTTACTTTAAGCATCGAAAATACCACGAAACCATGATATATTAACACCCTCAAGAAACTAAACCCAATAAATAACCATGATTCTTAAGTAAGAGAAACCTAAGGCACCTACGACTGTTAATTATTCATCTAGTTTAGTTCCAACTTTCAAACCCCTTCTGTGCACAACTTTCAAAACCACTGTCTATCCATGTAGCATAATATAATCACTCTAAAGGAATCAAGTGATGGCATCGAATTAGTAACAAACAACCAAGCATGTATGCAAATGACATTACCCGAACAAAGAATCAAAATTCAAATAACATTAGTTAAGCAAATAAGTAGTTAGCAATGCAACCCATGTACTCGCACAACAAAGAAGTCCTATACTCTTACAATATCATAATGAATATCAATGCAGGGACTATATCAAATCACTCACGCTCAAAATAAAGTCCAATGAATGGTGCAAGTAATACCATTGGCATGTCCTTATTTTATATGCCTTAGTTTTTCTGATAGTTGGACTAGGATCACTATAGGACTTTTCTCAGATTCTAATGTGGGTTTGGGGAAGGTATGGTACATCTATGAAATAATGACTCACCCTCCTTGACACTAAACTTAGATTTTTGGCTCCACAACTCAATTACGTTTCTTTTATTCTCCCTTTATCTCCTTTATTTATTTTCAGATTAAGTGTGATTTCCTTCATTCTTTATATTTATTTTTATTTTCTTCTCTTTTTTTGTTTTTTTTTCACATTTTTCTACCACACCCAACCCTACCTTCTCTTTTTAACATCATCTTCATACCCATCTTCAACCACACATCTCTATGATAACCACCCTCAACTTATAAAATTTTCCTGAGCTGAGGTATAAAATATCCAAAAAAGGAGCGAGGCCAAAACATGTTTATTGTAATTAAAATAAGAAAGTGAAAAGGTTAAACAAGAAAATAGGTCACTTTAGGCTCAAATTCAGGATCAAGGGATACTTATTTTCATTTGGTCGGTATTTTAGGCTAAATATGGAATTCTTCAAACATGGGCTATGATCTTGTCCTGTCCAACTATACAACAACCTAAGCATGACTAACCGGGCAACTTCTTAATTGCATACAAAGAGAACAGAGTAAACACCTCTTACACATATGGCACAGGGTTACATTCTGAACTACTACCTATTTGGTTTATGCAATGCTAAGCTATGATTAATTTGTCCCTAATACTTATTCCACACCAAAGATTCAACAATAACAACAACCTCATATCTTCACAACACACAATTCTTAAAATTAAGAGGGGTATTATTTTATAAAACATACAAAAACACAAAAAGCTGACTGCACCAAGGTTCCTTTTCTTCTCCTAGTCAGACAAAACAAAACATACCAAATATCACAAATAAGACAATAGCATAAACATTCTGGCTCTACTATAATAACATACTCTGGGTAAAAGAGACATGCCAATAAAAACCTCGATTGGTTGGTAAACCTTCAACCCCTACTAAAAGTTGATGCTTTTTACCAAATTCCTACAAAGAAAAAAATAACACATACGAGTATGGACATAACTAATACCTTCTAGGCATTGGATGTGACCTCGCCCCCAACTGAAGCATCAAGAGGCATGTCGAGCATAACGCCAGGAGGTGATAGTTGTGGATGACTAGAGGATGCTCCCAATACGCACTTCTCGTGCTTAATTTAGTTAACGTTGAATTAGATATCAAAATTTGTGAATGCCTTCTTTAGGTCCCACTCAAACTCATCTGAACTACCATTTTTGTTAGTATGCTCTCATTTTTTCTTGGTCTTAGTAGTCTGGGGCTCATCATCATCAATAAATAAATCATAAGTCAATGTTAGTGGTGTAGGTAGTAGTTGCAAAATGGGAGGTATGACTGGAGAAATGATGTTAGTATGGCTCTCAGCTAATGTATGGACCTCGGATCTCAATGTAGTCACCTCGTCATACAGGCTTGATAGATTAGGGACTCAAGCCTCGTGAAGTCTCTCCCCCATCTAAATTTTAATACTCTCTATCCTTTTACTTAGCTCTCTAGTAAAATGCTTTATAGCGGTCGCTATCCTTGACTTTACTCATGCCTTAAATGCCTCTAAATTAGTCTATACCCAAAGTCGTAATTGACCTAACAACTTAGTCAACTATTGTCGGTGTTTTTTTGGAGCTGTAATAATTCCTACTGCCTATCCACCAACTACTATAAAGACTCATGAGAGACTGTCACCATGCCTAAAGTAGGCGGGTGATGGGGAACTATAAAAGTAAGTACTGAAGCTAAAGTTTTTCTGGCTCCCTCATTATTTTCAGTTGCTAAAATCTCTACTGGCTAACTAGCTGTCTAAAGATCATCACCTAATATTAGCCTCTGAACCTGACCATCCAACTCCAAAGGCCCCTAAAAAGGATTGCTCTAGAATAGGTAAAAGGTTATGCCTTCTTTTGTGCAACTGGATTGGCATCATCATGAATTAACCCCATATCATCCAGCTGGTTCACCGAACAAAGTCTCTAACAAATGTAAGTGATCTCTCTGAAATCAATATAAAAGTAGGGAATAAATTTCTGATGATCTCCCAAAAAGCTCTCTCGTTAACTCATTACGGATCCACCAGACAAAGTTTATTATACTCAGTTATGATGTTGGCCATAAGCACTGGCTTATCCAATGTGAGTGCAATATCTATAGTTGTGGGACACAATCTATGAAAAACTATGGACAAACAAAACTTCCATACAAAATTTAGGAATTCTTGATAATTACCTTTCCCTCTTCCCATAGGGCATGATCACTAAGCTCTATAATTTGGTAAGACGCCCATCTCATCAACTCTCTTTATTGCTCCTGCTACTTTATAACCTTCATTTTCATCCTTATACTCATTGTATTCATCCTATAATTAAGCTTATTAATAGTCTCCGGCATCTCATAACCCTAAGTAAATAGGAATCTCTTAATCATCTCCTCAGATAAGCAAACATAAATACCTCTAACTAGTAGGGGCTAGTCTTGAGCTACCTTTCCCCGCTGGTATAATTAAATCAATGAAGGTATTGTAGGAAGAATATAAATCATGAACCATCTTTGGGCTATAAGACAAAAATACTCACTTATCCATCCACACCTGTATCTATCAATGGTGGCTTTAATATTTAAAATCTTTGCCAGAGCTTTAATTCCAATGTGGGGATCCTCATCTATGCTTTACCTAATACTTCCCTTATCAATTATCTTAATATCATAGTCATATATAGTCTGCATATCCTCCATAAACCACTTTTGAATAATTGGAGTTGCTGGTATTATAGTGGTATGTGTGGACTCTAGTACCTCTCTAACTAGGGCTAATCCAGTGGCATCCTCATCACCCTTGAAACTCTCATAATGTGAGATAAAAATTATATATTTAGTCATTATTTTCCTCATATTTAGTATCTTTATTTATTCTATTTGAAAATTGATTTAGATTATACTTAATATTATTCTTTTATTTGTAGAATTGAATTGGTGTAAAGATGAAGAAATTGGAGAAAAATAGAATTCAAATCGAGAAGTTATATAAGAAAATCAAGAAGGTAGATTAATGGAATAAATTTAATATTATAATGTAATATGCATGAAAGCAACAAATTGAATTGAAATGGAAACTTACCTACCGATATGAAGCTGTCTTGTGAAAGTAAAGACAAAAGTTAGGCGACTACCACTTTGACGTAAAGATTTGAGCCAAATGACCATCATAGATTTTGATGACATCATTCAAAGTCAATACATGAAGAATCAAGATTTGGCCATATTAAGGGAACGGGAACATACATAGAGGAGATTATTTGAGCAAAGCATAGAGCAATCCTATGCGTGGAAGGTTGCTTAGGGGATTGCCTTTGATGCTTACTTGAGAATACAATTGATGTAGAAGGATGTTCTTTAATGATTAAAGAGTCTTCCTTAGAGTTTTAAAACTCATTAAGGGTGTTTTAGTTATTTGAAGCATGGAAGAGGCGCCCTTGGTGTGTAATTCTTACTAAGGGTGTTTTAGTAATTTCACCTCTTTATGTAATAGACTATAAATAGCACTTATTAGGTTTATTTTCTCTTAGTTTTAATGACATTTTGACAAGAAACATTCTTTAACTCCATTGGGAGGGATAATTAGTGTAGGGCTTGAAAAATCCAATTAGTGTAGGGCTTGGAAAAACCAATATTGATCGTTGCTTAGAAACGATGGTTGTAAGGTGGAGTTGATCCCCTTTGTGGTCACCAAACGAAATTGGTGTTTGTTTATACGAGTCTTAGGGGTCTTGGCATTTGATACACGTTTTGGTTCATATTGCTTGTTTCTCTTATGTCAACTTATCTATCTTCACTTTCGTGCATTGTTATGGATTTTGATTCCCTAGGTAGATTTCTATCTTTCTTGTATTGATCCATATCATTTGGTATCAGAGAAAGCTTGATTTCATTCCTATCCTATTCTTTTCATTAGCATTTAAAGATCTGTATTGACTACCAGATATTGAATGAAGTGACTCATAAAGATCACTATCCTATTCTTTTCATTGACCAAATGCTGGATAGATTAGCAGGACAAGAGTATTATTGTTTTCTGAATGGGTACTCTATCTACAATCAGATTATTATAGCACTGAAATACCAGGAAAAGTCTACTTTAACTTGTCCCAATGGCACATACACATTCAGACGCATGCCCTTCGACCTATGCAATGCACCTGCTACATTTTAGAGATGTATGATGGTAATATTATCTAAAATGGTTGAAGACTTTATAGAGGTATTCAAGGATGATTTCTCAGTGTATGGCAATTTTTTTGAAAAGTTCTTGCAGAATCTTGACAGAGTTCTAGCTCGATGTGAAGAGACAAACTTTGTGCTAAATTAGGAAAAGTACCACTTTATGGTTAAGGAAGGAATTTTCCTAAGACATAAAGTGTCATGTAAAGGACTCAAATTAGATAAGGCAAAGGTTGAAGTGATTGAAAAGTTTCCACATCCAGTCACAATCAAAGGAGTGCGGAGCTTTCTGGGACATATAGGTTTCTATAGATGTTTCATTAAAGATTTATCAAAGATTGTAAGCCCCATATACAAATTATTGGATAAAGAGGCCAAGTTCAAGTTCAGGGTAGATTTCCAAGAAGCTTTTGAAAAACTAAAGAAGAAGTTGACTGAAGCACCTATTCTGATTACACCATATTGGGAGTTACTGTTTGACCTGATGTGTGATACTAGTAAAGTTATTATTAGAGCAGTTTTTGGGTCAGAGAAGAGATAAGGTATTTTTCTCAATCTACTATGCTATCAAAGTGTTGAATAATGCTCAATTTAATTATACAATTACCGAGAAAGGGACTTTGGAAATAGTATATGCATTCGACAAGTTTAGATCTTACTTAGTTGGCACTAAGGTCATTGTATATACTAAGCATGCTTCCATTAAGATGGATTCTTCTTCTCCAAGAATTTGATCTTGAGGTTTGAGATCGGAAAGGAGTTGAAAATCAAGTTGTTGATCACTTGTCACAGCAGGAAAGTAGAAACCATATTTTTAATGACTCTCTTAGTATTAAGGAAGAGTTTCCTAAAGAAAAGTTATTGTCTCTAGATCCAGTTGAGTTCCCATTGTATGCTGATATTATGAATTTTATAGCTAGGTGTACCCTCCTGATGCCACCACACAACAAAAGAAGAAATTACTTCATAATTCTCATGCCTATATTTGGGATGAACCATACCTCTTCAAGCAGGGTCCAGATGGAGTTATTCATAGGTGTATTTCAGAGGCTAAATTTTCAAAGGTGCTACAAGATTGCCAGTCATCTCCTTATGGTGAACATCAAGGAGGTGAGAGGACTACTAGAAAAGTGCTGCAATCTGGTTTTCTAGCCTACTTTGTTTAGGGATGCAATTGCTTTTGTGAAGAATTGTGATCAATATCAATAGTTGGGCACTATATCTAGGCGTCATGAGATTCCCCTTAACAATATCCTCGAAGTTAAAATCTTTGATGTCTGGAGGATTGATTTCATGGGACCATTCCCACCTTCAAAAGACAATATAAACATTCTTGTGACAGTTGATTATATCTCCAAATGGGTGGAAGCTGCAGCTTGTCCGACTAATGATTCAAAAGTAGTGCTGAAATTTGTGAAAAAAACATATTTTCCTGATTTGGTACACCTAAAGCAATAATTAGTGATGGAGGTACGCACTTTAAAACACTTGGTTTAAGATTTTTTTTTAAAAAATATGGTGTTAGGCACAAGGTTTACACTACGTACCATAGCCAAACAAGTGGGCAAGTGAAGGTGTCGAATCGAGAGATTAAGTAGATACTACAGAAGACTGTGAATGGACAACAAAAAGATTGGGCGGAGAAGTTGGATGACACACTTTGGGCTTATAGAACAGCTTACAAGATGCCCATCAGGATGTCTTCTTATCACTTGGTTTATGGTAAAGCACGCTATTTACCTGTGGATCTAGAACATCAAGCGTATTAGGCCATTAAAAAGTTGAATTTTTAGATGAAAGTCACAGGGGAGAAATTATTATTGCGGCTGAATGAGCTTAATGAGTTTAGTCTTCATGACTACAAAAATGCCAAGCTATATAAGGAGAAGACTAAAAGGTGGTATTATAAAAAAATTCAAGAGAGAGTGTTTGAAGTTGGACAATATATGTTGTTGTTTAATTCAAAGCTTAAGTTGTTTCTTGGTAAATTCCAATCTAAATGGTCTGGATTTTTTGAGATGGTGCGAATGATACCTTATAGAGATGTGGAGTTGTGGAATAAAGAGAAGACGAAGAAGTTTCTGGTGAATGGATGGCGTGTAAATCATTATAGGGGGATCATCTGGATAAGAACAAGGAGTCCATCATCTTTGCTGATGAGTAGAACTGAGCTAAGTCATGCCATGACATAAAATAAGGTACTGTGTGGGAGGCAACCCAAAAATGTATTGTAATACGTAGTTTAATTTTTAGTTGGTAAGGATGAACGAAAAAATACCAAAAGATGAGTCATGCCACAACCAAAAATAAGATGCTTGGCGGGAGGAAACCTACTTTTTCTTTCATTATTCTATTATTTTTTGTTGATGTACAGAAACGAGAAACTTGGCGGAGATAGAGAAGATGAAAAGAAGGTGAACATTGACCTTTCTGTAAGTAAATAGGTGATACATGGTGAGTAAAAGGATTAGGGGTAAGAAAGATGTAATAAAACATGGAAAATTTAGCCTTAGAAAATTTTTTAGATGTAAATTCCAGTGAATCAATGCTATCTTGGCGTGTGGCATCGATGTGCATCAATTCCAAACATAGAAAAATTTTCTAAAGCTATTTCCAATGAACCAACGCAATGTGAATGCATCACGTCAGTCCTAAAATACGTTTCCCATCACACGGCGTTGGCTGAAATACAAGTAACACTTATACTTATTATTTGATACAACTTCTATAGAAGCGACGTGAACTAGATACATCGCGTCAATTTTGCAATGTGATATCTGATGCACCGCATTGGCTGTTTGTTTCTGGGTCACCTAAATATATATGACCTAAATTCACATCAATATTTACCCTATTTCTAGCACCGCCACTGCTCCAAAATCCCCCAATTTAAAGACTCTCTCCTTCCATTTATTATTAAGTTAAAGGTAAGTCTTCAATTTTTCTAATTTTCTCAAAGTTACATTATATGTTTAGAATGCTAAATAGTTAGTGATAAAGGGAGTGACTTAGTTTTTGATTCGTGGACTTGAGATGATGAATGACATGTATAGATGAATGTGACAATAATTGTGTTGATTGGGGGTTTTATTTGAGCTAAACTTGTAGATCTATTGTGGTGGATTATTGAAATATTTGGACTGCATTTAGTTCCGATGGCGTAATTGTGTAAATGATGTACGTTATGTAGAGATTTAGTTGCTTATGTGCTTGCTCTAATTGAATTAATGAATTGCATGTTAAGATTGATGGAATTTCTTCATAAATGAGTTGTTTTGTTAAACCATGTGTTGAATTTCAATAATATAGGATATGCTTGATTAACTACATGATAAAAATTAAGTCTGGGGTGAATTTCAATTTCACAACACCTTAATGGTAGCTATAAGGTACTGAAGTGAATGTTATTAAAGTGAGGATACGTTTAACACAGTAAAAGTGCATGTTTGAAACTGTTAAAGAATGGTCATGTGTTCAAAATTGGACGTGTTTATGTGAAAAATTATTCATTCATTAGTCATTGAGCTGAGATTGTAAACTGTGCCAACTCCAATGTGTCTTTTTGTATTAATATTGAATAACTGATGATTGGACTTGTGAAATACAAGGGGAAGTCTGAGTACCCTAGTGCATTCATTTACGAACCTGTGCTAGCAACTAAGTGTGGGGTAAATTTCATACTTAGCGGTGGCTAGTTTTGAAGGTTCTTGCTTTATATATTTGTGGGCAGTTATGATTGATATGTACAATATCGAGAAGCCATCAACACTGAAGCAAGGGAAAGTATGCAACTGGACCATCTGAGCCCAGTCATAAGAGGAGTCATTAAGCTGACTAGGTTCCTTTAGCCCCATATATTCCTAAGGATCAGAGGAGGTTCAGAACAAAAGTTATGGTTCAAGCGAGTGAAAGTGGTACTCTCATCATAAAGAGTCATAATATTCAGCTGATCAATTTATTAATAGAGCAAGCTTGATCAAATAATATCCATCTATGGTGCAAAAGATAGAGGCACAACTTGTGAATTTTCTCTTTGCGCAGCTGGGTGAATAAAACTTAAGCCTAGTGAGGGAGTTCTATGCGAATTGGAACACGAAAGATTCTGAGGTTGAGGTACGTGGTCATATGATAACTTTCACAGTGAATACTATTTAGGAGTTGGTAGGTACACCTTATGTGGATCCGGAGCCACTAAAGAGGATGATCACTGAACCACTCTATCATCACATCTATCATCTTTTGTGCAACCCTCATTCGACAGCAAGGTGGATTTGCTATAAAAAGGGTGGTACGTATTTGTCATTCCCATTTTCTCACTTGAATAGGGAGTCTCGTTTATGGGATGAAATTATCTATGCATGTCTTATTCATGGTATGTATTTGATAGAGGTAACTCGTGATATGGTGTATATTATCTATGCTTTGATGTATGATGATATAGATGCGAATGTGGGTTCTATTATCTTTTATGCAATGTGGAAGGCCCGATTCTTGGGGGGTCATAGATATGGGTTTGGTGGACTGCTAACCAGGATTTTGAGGCAACAAAGACAGCCCGAGGAGGAGGTAGATTATATACTACCTGTTGGTGATAGGCCATTGGATATTTCTTGCAATAAGGGACCAGCTCATCATGGTGTGAATTTGACTATGCTTGAGCATCAATCTCGGAATGACAAGATCACAGCCCGTATGTATGGTTTCACTATGTTGCAGTTGAGGACTTGGGGGGGAGGCATTCAGCCATCCAATAGGAGATTTGTGCTGTTGATTTGGACTACCCATTAGGACCTCATACTCGAACTATGCTACGTATTGGCCCAGATTTTGATGAGCTAGTGGATGATGACATCCCCACGGATGAGGAGAGGTACATGAGGTATTCTGATGATGAGTCCAAGGATGAGGAGTAGTCTTATAATAAAGATTCTGGTGATGACTTTTGTGATGATGATGGTGCTGATGTTGATACTGATGTGATAGTTGTGGTATAGTTTGACTGAGTAGGGAGTACGATACCACCCTGCCTTATGCATATTGCTAGCACTAGGACAGTGCTATGTTTAAGAGTAGGGTGGTTGGTCGTTGATCTTCTTCATCTTTATCTCCTTCATTTTTAATGTCTGAACAATATTGGTTTTTGGTTGTGTTGGTTGAAAAAATTGTGGGTTGTAAGTTAACAATATTGCCCTTTTTGGCAAAATGATTGCCCTCGTTGGCAAATTCATTTAAAAAGTGTTTGTTTTATTTACAGTATTCTATTTTGACCCTTTGTGGTAATTTTTAGATTACAAGTATTATGTATGCCCTTTTTGGCAATTTTTGTTAGGCAATGTCATATTTAGTGCCTTTCCCAATGATATATGGATGACAACCGTCTTAAGAAGAGTGCATCTTTAGAAGCTGGGAAAATGATAGGACCCTAATTGCGACCTTTGAAAAATGTTGTGTGTTGGCAAAAAATGTTTTAATTAAAACAAAATAAGATGTTTGTAGATGTCAAATTCCAACAAGTATAGTTTGATTTGATTGGCTTAATGTTGAATTTGATAAAGTGCAATATCGAAAACCATAAGGATCCGACTTGATTCTTTGCATGCACTGAGTAAGTGAGTATTTGTTTGTATTCTACATGTATAGGAATGACTAAAACTTGCCCAGAGTATTTACAAAGAGAAATAAAAGGTGCTGGGTATAGGAAGTGATTTAGGCATTTCTTTGTTAACTAAATTGTAA